>NW_026117147.1:0-5108 GCF_001640805.2 Lates calcarifer | reverse complement strand
GTTTTTCATTCTGAGTTTAATGAGCGAGCAGAAGCCGAGACAGGAAGGACTTCAGACGCGGGAATCACTGTGAGCAGAAGTCGAGACAGGAGGAATTTCAGACGCGGGACTCACTGTGAGTCCTCAGAAGGGAAAATATCCCGGTCGGCCGCTGACCGTTTCCATACACCCAGATCATTCACAACCATTCGAATTCAACAAACATTCATATTAAAGTGGCTGAATTGTCATTTTCTCCTCTCCTTTCGCTAGAACAATTTGTTAATTGTGAGCTTTATCAGCGACAGAAAGAAGTAAAACGCAGATGTTGACTCACTGGCCTCAGACTGCTGTCTATTTTGTTTATTCATGAAATGAAAGTTGATAAACATTAGATATTGAGCAGCGATACGTGGATTTTCGGGCTTTTTCACACACTGGTCTGAAATGCAGCCTCTAAAGAAGGTCTCTCCTTTCACATGAGACAGCAGTCGTTAATTGTGAGCTTAATGAGAGAGCAGAAGCGGATACACGAAGACTTTCAGATACCATACTCAGTGTGAGTCCACAGAAGGGAAAAAGATCTCCCTCGGCCACTTTCATACACCCAGATTGTTGATGAACATTAGAATTTGACAAACACTTTTATTAAATTGGCTGAGATTTTACTTTCTCCTCTCCATTCACTAGACAGCAGTTTTTCATTCTGAGCTTAGTGAGCGAGCAGAAGCCGAGACAGGAGGACTTTCAGACGCGGGAATCACCGTGAGCAGAATCCGAGACAGCAAGACTTTCAGACGCGGGACTCACTGTGAGTTCACAGACGGAAAATGTTTCCCCTCGGTCACGGACTGTTTCCATCCATCCCTACAGTTCATGAAAATTAGAATTGGACCAATATTCATAGTAAAGTGGCTGAAATCTCATCTTCTCTTCTCCGTTCACTGGAGACAGCATTTGATAATTCTGAGCTTAATGAGCGAGCAGAAGCCGAGACAGGAGGACTTTCAGACGCGGGACTCAATGTGAGTCGACAGACGGGAAAAAGATCCCCCTCGGCGGCTCACACTTTCCATACATCCCGACTGTAATGATCAGTAGAATTTGACCAATGTCAATGAGATTTTACTTTCCCTCTCCCCTCGCGGCTCACACTTTCCATACATCCGACTGTACATGATCAATAGAATTTGACCAATATTCATATAAAAATGAGATTTTACTTTCCCCTCTCCTTTCACTAGACAGCAGTTTTTCATTCTGAGTTTAATGAGCGAGCAGAAGCCGAGACAGGAAGGACCTTCAGACGCGGACTCGCTGTGAGCAGAAGCCGAGACAGCGCACTGTCAGACGCGGAATCACTGTGAGCAGAAGTCGAGACAGGAGGAATTTCAGACGCGGGACTCACTGTGAGTCCTCAGAAGGGAAAATATCCCGGTCGGCTGACCGTTTCCATACACCCAGATCATTCACAACCATTCGAATTCAACAAACATTCATATTAAAGTGGCTGAATTGTCATTTTCTCCTCTCCTTTCGCTGGAGACAGCATTTGTTAATTGTGAGCTTTATCAGCGACAGAAAGAAGTAAAACGCAGATGTTGACTCACTGGCCTCAGACTGCTGTCTATTTTGTTTATTCATGAAATGAAAGTTGATAAACATTAGATATTGAGCAGCGATACGTGGATTTTCGGGCTTTTTCACACACTGGTCTGAAATGCAGCCTCTAAAGAAGGTCTCTCCTTTCACATGAGACAGCAGTCGTTAATTGTGAGCTTAATGAGAGAGCAGAAGCGGATACACGAAGACTTTCAGATACCATACTCAGTGTGAGTCCACAGAAGGGAAAAAGATCTCCCTCGGCCACTTTCATACACCCAGATTGTTGATGAACATTAGAATTTGACAAACACTTTTATTAAATTGGCTGAGATTTTACTTTCTCCTCTCCATTCACTAGACAGCAGTTTTTCATTCTGAGCTTAGTGAGCGAGCAGAAGCCGAGACAGGAGGACTTTCAGACGCGGGAATCACCGTGAGCAGAATCCGAGACAGCAAGACTTTCAGACGCGGGACTCACTGTGAGTTCACAGACGGGAAAATGTTTCCCCTCGGTCACGGACTGTTTCCATCCATCCCTACAGTTCATGAAAATTAGAATTGGACCAATATTCATAGTAAAGTGGCTGAAATCTCATCTTTCTTCTTCCGTTCACTGGAGACAGCATTTGATAATTCTGAGCTTAATGAGCGAGCAGAAGCCGAGACAGGAGGACTTTCAGACGCGGGACTCAATGTGAGTCGACAGACGGGAAAAAGATCCCCCTCGGCGCTCACACTTTCCATACATCCCGACTGTACATGATCAATAGAATTTGACCAATATTCATATAAAAAAATGAGATTTTACTTTCCCCCTCCTTTCACTAGACAGCAGTTTTTCATTCTGAGTTTAATGAGCGAGCAGAAGCCGAGACAGGAAGGACCTTCAGACCGGGACTCGCTGTGAGCAGAAGCCGAGACAGGCGCACTGTCAGACGCGGAATCACTGTGAGCAGAAGTCGAGACAGGAGGAATTTCAGACGCGGGACTCACTGTGAGTCCTCAGAAGGGAAAATATCCGGTCGGCCGCTGACCGTTTCCATACACCCAGATCATTCACAACCATTCGAATTCAACAAACATTCATATTAAAGTGGCTGAATTGTCATTTTCTCCTCTCCTTTCGCTGGAGACAGCATTTGTTAATTGTGAGCTTTATCAGCGACAGAAAGAAGTAAAACGCAGATGTTGACTCACTGGCCTCAGACTGCTGTCTATTTTGTTTATTCATGAAATGAAAGTTGATAAACATTAGATATTGAGCAGCGATACGTGGATTTTCGGGCTTTTTCACACACTGGTCTGAAATGCAGCCTCTAAAGAAGGTCTCTCCTTTCACATGAGACAGCAGTCGTTAATTGTGAGCTTAATGAGAGAGCAGAAGCGGATACACGAAGACTTTCAGATACCATACTCAGTGTGAGTCCACAGAAGGGAAAAAGATCTCCCTCGGCCACTTTCATACACCCAGATTGTTGATGAACATTAGAATTTGACAAACACTTTTATTAAATTGGCTGAGATTTTACTTTCTCCTCTCCATTCACTAGACAGCAGTTTTTCATTCTGAGCTTAGTGAGCGAGCAGAAGCCGAGACAGGAGGACTTTCAGACGCGGAATCACCGTGAGCAGAATCCGAGACAGCAAGACTTTCAGACGCGGGACTCACTGTGAGTTCACAGACGGGAAAATGTTTCCCCTCGTCACGGACTGTTTCCATCCATCCCTACAGTTCATGAAAATTAGAATTGGACCAATATTCATAGTAAAGTGGCTGAAATCTCATCTTCTCTTCTCCGTTCACTGGAGACAGCATTTGATAATTCTGAGCTTAATGAGCGAGCAGAAGCCGAGACAGGAGGACTTTCAGACGCGGGACTCAATGTGAGTCGACAGACGGGAAAAAGATCCCCCTCGTCACACTTTCCATACATCCCGACTGTACATGAATAGAATTTGACCAATTCATATAAAAGTGAATGAGATTTTACTTTCCCCTCTCCTTTCACTAGACAGCAGTTTTTCATTCTGAGTTTAATGAGCGAGCAGAAGCCGAGACAGGAAGGACCTTCAGTCGCTGTGAGCAGAAGCCGAGACAGGCGCACTGTCAGACTCACTGTGAGCAGAAGTCGAGACAGGAGGAATTTCAGACGCGGGACTCACTGTGAGTCCTCAGAAGGGAAAATATCCCGGTCGGCCGCTGACCGTTTCCATACACCCAGATCATTCACAACCATTCGAATTCAACAAACATTCATATTAAAGTGGCTGAATTGTCATTTTCTCCTCTCCTTTCGCTGGAGACAGCATTTGTTAATTGTGAGCTTTATCAGCGACAGAAAGAAGTAAAACGCAGATGTTGACTCACTGGCCTCAGACTGCTGTCTATTTTGTTTATTCATGAAATGAAAGTTGATAAACATTAGATATTGAGCAGCGATACGTGGATTTTCGGGCTTTTTCACACACTGGTCTGAAATGCAGCCTCTAAAGAAGGTCTCTCCTTTCACATGAGACAGCAGTCGTTAATTGTGAGCTTAATGAGAGAGCAGAAGCGGATACACGAAGACTTTCAGATACCATACTCAGTGTGAGTCCACAGAAGGGAAAAAGATCTCCCTCGGCCACTTTCATACACCCAGATTGTTGATGAACATTAGAATTTGACAAACACTTTTATTAAATTGGCTGAGATTTTACTTTCTCCTCTCCATTCACTAGACAGCAGTTTTTCATTCTGAGCTTAGTGAGCGAGCAGAAGCCGAGACAGGAGGACTTTCAGACGCGGGAATCACCGTGAGCAGAATCCGAGACAGCAAGACTTTCAGACGCGGGACTCACTGTGAGTTCACAGACGGGAAAATGTTTCCCCTCGGTCACGGACTGTTTCCATCCATCCCTACAGTTCATGAAAATTAGAATTGGACCAATATTCATAGTAAAGTGGCTGAAATCTCATCTTCTCTTCTCCGTTCACTGGAGACAGCATTTGATAATTCTGAGCTTAATGAGCGAGCAGAAGCCGAGACAGGAGGACTTTCAGACGCGGGACTCAATGTGAGTCGACAGACGGGAAAAAGATCCCCCTCGGCGGCCACTTTCCATACATCCCGACTGTACATGATCAATAGAATTTGACCAATATTCATATAAAAGTGAATGAGATTTTACTTTCCCCTCCTTTCACTAGACAGCAGTTTTTCATTCTGAGTTTAATGAGCGAGCAGAAGCCGAGACAGGAAGGACCTTCAGACGCGGGACTCGCTGTGAGCAGAAGCCGAGACAGGACTGTCAGACGCGGAATCACTGTGAGCAGAAGTCGAGACAGGAGGAATTTCAGACGCGGGACTCACTGTGAGTCCTCAGAAGGGAAATATCCCGGTCTGACCGTTTCCATACACCCAGATCATTCACAACCATTCGAATTCAACAAACATTCATATTAAAGTGGCTGAATTGTCATTTTCTCCTTCCTTTCGCTGGAGACAGCATTTGTTAATTGTGAGCTTTATCAGCGACAGAAA
>NW_026117146.1:0-15042 GCF_001640805.2 Lates calcarifer | reverse complement strand
GAAGGAAAATATCCCCGGTCGGCCGCTGACCGTTTCCATACACCCAGATCATTCACAACCATTCGAATTCAACAAACATTCATATTAAAGTGGCTGAATTGTCATTTTCTCCTCTCCTTTCGCTGGAGACAGCATTTGTTAATTGTGAGCTTTATCAGCGACAGAAAGAAGTAAAACGCAGATGTTGACTCACTGGCCTCAGACTGCTGTCTATTTTGTTTATTCATGAAATGAAAGTTGATAAACATTAGATATTGAGCAGCGATACGTGGATTTTCGGGCTTTTTCACACACTGGTCTGAAATGCAGCCTCTAAGAAGGTCTCTCCTTTCACATGAGACAGCAGTCGTTAATTGTGAGCTTAATGAGAGAGCAGAAGCGGATACACGAAGACTTTCAGATACCATACTCAGTGTGAGTCCACAGAAGGGAAAAAGATCTCCCTCGGCCACTTTCATACACCCAGATTGTTGATGAACATTAGAATTTGACAAACACTTTTATTAAATTGGCTGAGATTTTACTTTCTCCTCTCCATTCACTAGACAGCAGTTTTTCATTCTGAGCTTAGTGAGCGAGCAGAAGCCGAGACAGGAGGACTTTCAGACGCGGGAATCACCGTGAGCAGAATCCGAGACAGCAAGACTTTCAGACGCGGGACTCACTGTGAGTTCACAGACGGGAAAATGTTTCCCCTCGGTCACGGACTGTTTCCATCCATCCCTACAGTTCATGAAAATTAGAATTGGACCAATATTCATAGTAAAGTGGCTGAAATCTCATCTTCTCTTCTCCGTTCACTGGAGACAGCATTTGATAATTCTGAGCTTAATGAGCGAGCAGAAGCCGAGACAGGAGGACTTTCAGACGCGGACTCAATGTGAGTCGACAGACGGGAAAAAGATCCCCCTCGGCGGCTCACACTTTCCATACATCCCGACTGTACATGATCAATAGAATTTGACCAATATTCATATAAAAGTCAATGAGATTTTACTTTCCCCTCTCCTTTCACTAGACAGCAGTTTTTCATTCTGAGTTTAATGAGCGAGCAGAAGCCGAGACAGGAAGGACCTTCAGAGACTCGCTGTGAGCAGAAGCCGAGACAGGCGCACTGTCAGAGAATCACTGTGAGCAGAAGTCGAGACAGGAGGAATTTCAGACGCGGGACTCACTGTGAGTCCTCAGAAGGAAAATATCCCGGTCGGCCGCTGACCGTTTCCAGAAGTCGAGACAGGAGGAATTTCAGACGCGGGACTCACTGTGAGTCCTCAGAAGGGAAAATATCCCGGTCGGCCGCTGACCGTTTCCATACACCCAGATCATTCACAACCATTCGAATTCAACAAACATTCATATTAAAGTGGCTGAATTGTCATTTTCTCCTCTCCTTTCGCTGGAGACAGCATTTGTTAATTGTGAGCTTTATCAGCGACAGAAAGAAGTAAAACGCAGATGTTGACTCACTGGCCTCAGACTGCTGTCTATTTTGTTTATTCATGAAATGAAAGTTGATAAACATTAGATATTGAGCAGCGATACGTGGATTTTCGGGCTTTTTCACACACTGGTCTGAAATGCAGCCTCTAAAGAAGGTCTCTCCTTTCACATGAGACAGCAGTCGTTAATTGTGAGCTTAATGAGAGAGCAGAAGCGGATACACGAAGACTTTCAGATACCATACTCAGTGTGAGTCCACAGAAGGGAAAAAGATCTCCCTCGGCCACTTTCATACACCCAGATTGTTGATGAACATTAGAATTTGACAAACACTTTTATTAAATTGGCTGAGATTTTACTTTCTCCTCTCCATTCACTAGACAGCAGTTTTTCATTCTGAGCTTAGTGAGCGAGCAGAAGCCGAGACAGGAGGACTTTCAGACGCGGGAATCACCGTGAGCAGAATCCGAGACAGCAAGACTTTCAGACGCGGGACTCACTGTGAGTTCACAGACGGGAAAATGTTTCCCCTCGGTCACGGACTGTTTCCATCCATCCCTACAGTTCATGAAATTAGAATTGGACCAATATTCATAGTAAAGTGGCTGAAATCTCATCTTCTCTTCTCCGTTCACTGGAGACAGCATTTGATAATTCTGAGCTTAATGAGCGAGCAGAAGCCGAGACAGGAGGACTTTCAGACGCGGGACTCAATGTGAGTCGACAGACGGGAAAAAGATCCCCCTCGGCGGCTCACACTTTCCATACATCCCGACTGTACATGATCAATAGAATTTGACCAATATTCATATAAAGTCAATGAGATTTTACTTTCCCCTCTCCTTTCACTAGACAGCAGTTTTTCATTCTGAGTTTAATGAGCGAGCAGAAGCGAGACAGGAAGGACCTTCAGACGCGGACTCGCTGTGAGCAGAAGCCGAGACAGGCGCACTGTCAGAGGAATCACTGTGAGCAGAAGTCGAGACAGGAGGAATTTCAGACGCGGGACTCACTGTGTCCTCAGAAGGGAAAATATCCCGGTCGGCCGCTGACCGTTTCCATACACCCAGATCATTCACAACCATTCGAATTCAACAAACATTCATATTAAAGTGGCTGAATTGTCATTTTCTCCTCTCCTTTCGCTGGAGACAGCATTTGTTAATTGTGAGCTTTATCAGCGACAGAAAGAAGTAAAACGCAGATGTTGACTCACTGGCCTCAGACTGCTGTCTATTTTGTTTATTCATGAAATGAAAGTTGATAAACATTAGATATTGAGCAGCGATACGTGGATTTTCGGGCTTTTTCACACACTGGTCTGAAATGCAGCCTCTAAAGAAGGTCTTCCTTTCACATGAGACAGCAGTCGTTAATTGTGAGCTTAATGAGAGAGCAGAAGCGGATACACGAAGACTTTCAGATACCATACTCAGTGTGAGTCCACAGAAGGGAAAAAGATCTCCCTCGCCACTTTCATACACCCAGATTGTTGATGAACATTAGAATTTGACAAACACTTTTATTAAATTGGCTGAGATTTTACTTTCTCCTCTCCATTCACTAGACAGCAGTTTTTCATTCTGAGCTTAGTGAGCGAGCAGAAGCCGAGACAGGAGGACTTTCAGACGCGGGAATCACCGTGAGCAGAATCCGAGACAGCAAGACTTTCAGACGCGGGACTCACTGTGAGTTCACAGACGGGAAAATGTTTCCCCTCGGTCACGGACTGTTTCCATCCATCCCTACAGTTCATGAAAATTAGAATTGGACCAATATTCATAGTAAAGTGGCTGAAATCTCATCTTCTCTTCTCCGTTCACTGGAGACAGCATTTGATAATTCTGAGCTTAATGAGCGAGCAGAAGCCGAGACAGGAGGACTTTCAGACGCGGGACTCAATGTGAGTCGACAGACGGGAAAAAGATCCCCCTCGGCGGCTCACACTTTCCATACATCCCGACTGTACATGATCAATAGAATTTGACCAATATTCATATAAAAGTGAATGAGATTTTACTTTCCCCTCTCCTTTCACTAGACAGCAGTTTTTCATTCTGAGTTTAATGAGCGAGCAGAAGCCGAGACAGGAAGGACCTTCAGAACTCGCTGTGAGCAGAAGCCGAGACAGGCGCACTGTCAGACGCGGGAATCACTGTGAGCAGAAGTCGAGACAGGAGGAATTTCAGACGCGGGACTCACTGTGAGTCCTCAGAAGGGAAAATATCCCGGTCGGCCGCTGACCGTTTCCATACACCCAGATCATTCACAACCATTCGAATTCAACAAACATTCATATTAAAGTGGCTGAATTGTCATTTTCTCCTCTCCTTTCGCTGGAGACAGCATTTGTTAATTTGAGCTTTATCAGCGACAGAAAGAAGTAAAACGCAGATGTTGACTCACTGGCCTCAGACTGCTGTCTATTTTGTTTATTCATGAAATGAAAGTTGATAAACATTAGATATTGAGCAGCGATACGTGGATTTTCGGGCTTTTTCACACACTGGTCTGAAATGCAGCCTCTAAAGAAGGTCTCTCCTTTCACATGGAGACAGCAGTCGTTAATTGTGAGCTTAATGAGAGAGCAGAAGCGGATACACGAAGACTTTCAGATACCATACTCAGTGTGAGTCCACAGAAGGGAAAAAGATCTCCCTCGGCCACTTTCATACACCCAGATTGTTGATGAACATTAGAATTTGACAAACACTTTTATTAAATTGGCTGAGATTTTACTTTCTCCTCTCCATTCACTAGACAGCAGTTTTTCATTCTGAGCTTAGTGAGCGAGCAGAAGCCGAGACAGGAGGACTTTCAGACGCGGGAATCACCGTGAGCAGAATCCGAGACAGCAAGACTTTCAGACGCGGGACTCACTGTGAGTTCACAGACGGGAAAATGTTTCCCCTCGGTCACGGACTGTTTCCATCCATCCCTACAGTTCATGAAAATTAGAATTGGACCAATATTCATAGTAAAGTGGCTGAAATCTCATCTTCTTCTCCGTTCACTGGAGACAGCATTTGATAATTCTGAGCTTAATGAGCGAGCAGAAGCCGAGACAGGAGGACTTTCAGACGCGGGACTCAATGTGAGTCGACAGACGGGAAAAAGATCCCCCTCGGCGGCTCACACTTTCCATACATCCCGACTGTACATGATCAATAGAATTTGACCAATATTCATATAAAGTCAATGAGATTTTACTTTCCCCTCTCCTTTCACTAGACAGCAGTTTTTCATTCTGAGTTTAATGAGCGAGCAGAAGCCGAGACAGGAAGGACCTTCAGACGCGGGACTCGCTGTGAGCAGAAGCCGAGACAGGCGCACTGTCAGACGCGGGAATCACTGTGAGCAGAAGTCGAGACAGGAGGAATTTCAGACGCGGGACTCACTGTGAGTCCTCAGAAGGGAAAATATCCCGGTCGGCCGCTGACCGTTTCCATACACCCAGATCATTCACAACCATTCCAATTCAACAAACATTCATATTAAAGTGGCTGAATTGTCATTTTCTCCTCTCCTTTCGCTGGAGACAGCATTTGTTAATTGTGAGCTTTATCAGCGACAGAAAGAAGTAAAACGCAGATGTTGACTCACTGGCCTCAGACTGCTGTCTATTTTGTTTATTCATGAAATGAAAGTTGATAAACATTAGATATTGAGCAGCGATACGTGGATTTTCGGGCTTTTTCACACACTGGTCTGAAATGCAGCCTCTAAAGAAGGTCTCTCCTTTCACATGGAGACAGCAGTCGTTAATTGTGAGCTTAATGAGAGAGCAGAAGCGGATACACGAAGACTTTCAGATACCATACTCAGTGTGAGTCCACAGAAGGGAAAAAGATCTCCTCGGCCACTTTCATACACCCAGATTGTTGATGAACATTAGAATTTGACAAACACTTTTATTAAATTGGCTGAGATTTTACTTTCTCCTCTCCATTCACTAGACAGCAGTTTTTCATTCTGAGCTTAGTGAGCGAGCAGAAGCCGAGACAGGAGGACTTTCAGACGCGGGAATCACCGTGAGCAGAATCCGAGACAGCAAGACTTTCAGACGCGGGACTCACTGTGAGTTCACAGACGGGAAAATGTTTCCCCTCGGTCACGGACTGTTTCCATCCATCCCTACAGTTCATGAAAATTAGAATTGGACCAATATTCATAGTAAAGTGGCTGAAATCTCATCTTCTCTTCTCCGTTCACTGGAGACAGCATTTGATAATTCTGAGCTTAATGAGCGAGCAGAAGCCGAGACAGGAGGACTTTCAGACGCGGGACTCAATGTGAGTCGACAGACGGGAAAAAGATCCCCTCGGCGGCTCACACTTTCCATACATCCCGACTGTACATGATTAGAATTTGACCAATATTCATATAAAGTCAATGAGATTTTACTTTCCCCTCTCCTTTCACTAGACAGCAGTTTTTCATTCTGAGTTTAATGAGCGAGCAGAAGCCGAGACAGGAAGGACCTTCAGACGCGGGACTCGCTGTGAGCAGAAGCCGAGACAGGCGCACTGTCAGACGCGGGAATCACTGTGAGCAGAAGTCGAGACAGGGGAATTTCAGACGCGGGACTCACTGTGAGTCCTCAGAAGGGAAAATATCCCGGTCGGCCGCTGACCGTTTCCATACACCCAGATCATTCACAACCATTCGAATTCAACAAACATTCATATTAAAGTGGCTGAATTGTCATTTTCTCCTCTCCTTTCGCTGGAGACAGCATTTGTTAATTGTGAGCTTTATCAGCGACAGAAAGAAGTAAAACGCAGATGTTGACTCACTGGCCTCAGACTGCTCTATTTTGTTTATTCATGAAATGAAAGTTGATAAACATTAGATATTGAGCAGCGATACGTGGATTTTCGGGCTTTTTCACACACTGGTCTGAAATGCAGCCTCTAAAGAAGGTCTCTCCTTTCACATGAGACAGCAGTCGTTAATTGTGAGCTTAATGAGAGAGCAGAAGCGGATACACGAAGACTTTCAGATACCATACTCAGTGTGAGTCCACAGAAGGGAAAAAGATCTCCCTCGGCCACTTTCATACACCCAGATTGTTGATGAACATTAGAATTTGACAAACACTTTTATTAAATTGGCTGAGATTTTACTTTCTCCTCTCCATTCACTAGACAGCAGTTTTTCATTCTGAGCTTAGTGAGCGAGCAGAAGCCGAGACAGGAGGACTTTCAGACGCGGGGATCACCGTGAGCAGAATCCGAGACAGCAAGACTTTCAGACGCGGGACTCACTGTGAGTTCACAGACGGGAAAATGTTTCCCCTCGGTCACGGACTGTTTCCATCCATCCCTACAGTTCATGAAAATTAGAATTGGACCAATATTCATAGTAAAGTGGCTGAAATCTCATCTTCTCTTCTCCGTTCACTGGAGACAGCATTTGATAATTCTGAGCTTAATGAGCGAGCAGAAGCCGAGACAGGAGGACTTTCAGACGCGGGACTCAATGTGAGTCGACAGACGGGAAAAAGATCCCCCTCGGCGGCTCACACTTTCCATACATCCCGACTGTACATGATCAATAGAATTTGACCAATATTCATATAAAGTCAATGAGATTTTACTTTCCCCTCTCCTTTCACTAGACAGCAGTTTTTCATTCTGAGTTTAATGAGCGAGCAGAAGCCGAAGGACCTTCAGAGGACTCGCTGTGAGCAGAAGCCGAGACAGGCGCACTGTCAGACGCGGGAATCACTGTGAGCAGAAGTCGAGACAGGAGGAATTTCAGACGCGGGACTCACTGTGAGTCCTCAGAAGGGAAAATATCCCGGTCGGCCGCTGACCGTTTCCATACACCCAGATCATTCACAACCATTCCAATTCAACAAACATTCATATTAAAGTGGCTGAATTGTCATTTTCTCCTCTCCTTTCGCTGGAGACAGCATTTGTTAATTGTGAGCTTTATCAGCGACAGAAAAGTAAAACGCAGATGTTGACTCACTGGCCTCAGACTGCTGTCTATTTTGTTTATTCATGAAATGAAAGTTGATAAACATTAGATATTGAGCAGCGATACGTGGATTTTCGGGCTTTTTCACACACTGGTCTGAAATGCAGCCTCTAAAGAAGGTCTCTCCTTTCACATGAGACAGCAGTCGTTAATTGTGAGCTTAATGAGAGAGCAGAAGCGGATACACGAAGACTTTCAGATACCATACTCAGTGTGAGTCCACAGAAGGGAAAAAGATCTCCCTCGGCCACTTTCATACACCCAGATTGTTGATGAACATTAGAATTTGACAAACACTTTTATTAAATTGGCTGAGATTTTACTTTCTCCTCTCCATTCACTAGACAGCAGTTTTTCATTCTGAGCTTAGTGAGCGAGCAGAAGCCGAGACAGGAGGACTTTCAGACGCGGGAATCACCGTGAGCAGAATCCGAGACAGCAAGACTTTCAGACGCGGGACTCACTGTGAGTTCACAGACGGGAAAATGTTTCCCCTCGGTCACGGACTGTTTCCATCCATCCCTACAGTTCATGAAAATTAGAATTGGACCAATATTCATAGTAAAGTGGCTGAAATCTCATCTTCTCTTCTCCGTTCACTGGAGACAGCATTTGATAATTCTGAGCTTAATGAGCGAGCAGAAGCCGAGACAGGAGGACTTTCAGACGCGGGACTCAATGTGAGTCGACAGACGGGAAAAAGATCCCCCTCGGCGGCTCACACTTTCCATACATCCCGACTGTACATGATCAATAGAATTTGACCAATATTCATATAAAGTCAATGAGATTTTACTTTCCCCTCTCCTTTCACTAGACAGCAGTTTTTCATTCTGAGTTTAATGAGCGAGCAGAAGCCGAGACAGGAAGGACCTTCAGACCGGACTCGCTGTGAGCAGAAGCCGAGACAGGCGCACTGTCAGAGGAATCACTGTGAGCAGAAGTCGAGACAGGAGGAATTTCAGACGCGGGACTCACTGTGAGTCCTCAGAAGGGAAAATATCCCGGTCGGCCGCTGACCGTTTCCATACACCCAGATCATTCACAACCATTCCAATTCAACAAACATTCATATTAAAGTGGCTGAATTGTCATTTTCTCCTCTCCTTTCGCTGGAGACAGCATTTGTTAATTGTGAGCTTTATCAGCGACAGAAAGAAGTAAAACGCAGATGTTGACTCACTGGCCTCAGACTGCTGTCTATTTTGTTTATTCATGAAATGAAAGTTGATAAACATTAGATATTGAGCAGCGATACGTGGATTTTCGGGCTTTTTCACACACTGGTCTGAAATGCAGCCTCTAAAGAAGGTCTCTCCTTTCACATGAGACAGCAGTCGTTAATTGTGAGCTTAATGAGAGAGCAGAAGCGGATACACGAAGACTTTCAGATACCATACTCAGTGTGAGTCCACAGAAGGGAAAAAGATCTCCCTCGGCCACTTTCATACACCCAGATTGTTGATGAACATTAGAATTTGACAAACACTTTTATTAAATTGGCTGAGATTTTACTTTCTCCTCTCCATTCACTAGACAGCAGTTTTTCATTCTGAGCTTAGTGAGCGAGCAGAAGCCGAGACAGGAGGACTTTCAGACGCGGGAATCACCGTGAGCAGAATCCGAGACAGCAAGACTTTCAGACGCGGGACTCACTGTGAGTTCACAGACGGGAAAATGTTTCCCCTCGGTCACGGACTGTTTCCATCCATCCCTACAGTTCATGAAAATTAGAATTGGACCAATATTCATAGTAAAGTGGCTGAAATCTCATCTTCTCTTCTCCGTTCACTGGAGACAGCATTTGATAATTCTGAGCTTAATGAGCGAGCAGAAGCCGAGACAGGAGGACTTTCAGACGCGGGACTCAATGTGAGTCGACAGACGGGAAAAAGATCCCCCTCGGCGGCTCACACTTTCCATACATCCCGACTGTACATGATCAAGTAGAATTTGACCAATATTCATATAAACGTCAATGAGATTTTACTTTCCCCTCTCCTTTCACTAGACAGCAGTTTTTCATTCTGAGTTTAATGAGCGAGCAGAAGCCGAGACAGGAAGGACCTTCAGACCGGGACTCGCTGTGAGCAGAAGCCGAGACAGGCGCACTGTCAGACGCGGGAATCACTGTGAGCAGAAGTCGAGACAGGAGGAATTTCAGACGCGGGACTCACTGTGAGTCCTCAGAAGGGAAAATATCCCGGTCGGCCGCTGACCGTTTCCATACACCCAGATCATTCACAACCATTCCAATTCAACAAACATTCATATTAAAGTGGCTGAATTGTCATTTTCTCCTCTCCTTTCGCTGGAGACAGCATTTGTTAATTGTGAGCTTTATCAGCGACAGAAAGAAGTAAAACGCAGATGTTGACTCACTGGCCTCAGACTGCTGTCTATTTTGTTTATTCATGAAATGAAAGTTGATAAACATTAGATATTGAGCAGCGATACGTGGATTTTCGGGCTTTTTCACACACTGGTCTGAAATGCAGCCTCTAAAGAAGGTCTCTCCTTTCACATGAGACAGCAGTCGTTAATTGTGAGCTTAATGAGAGAGCAGAAGCGGATACACGAAGACTTTCAGATACCATACTCAGTGTGAGTCCACAGAAGGGAAAAAGATCTCCCTCGGCCACTTTCATACACCCAGATTGTTGATGAACATTAGAATTTGACAAACACTTTTATTAAATTGGCTGAGATTTTACTTTCTCCTCTCCATTCACTAGACAGCAGTTTTTCATTCTGAGCTTAGTGAGCGAGCAGAAGCCGAGACAGGGACTTTCAGACGCGGGAATCACCGTGAGCAGAATCCGAGACAGCAAGACTTTCAGACGCGGGACTCACTGTGAGTTCACAGACGGGAAAATGTTTCCCCTCGGTCACGGACTGTTTCCATCCATCCCTACAGTTCATGAAAATTAGAATTGGACCAATATTCATAGTAAAGTGGCTGAAATCTCATCTTCTCTTCTCCGTTCACTGGAGACAGCATTTGATAATTCTGAGCTTAATGAGCGAGCAGAAGCCGAGACAGGAGGACTTTCAGACGCGGGACTCAATGTGAGTCGACAGACGGGAAAAAGATCCCCCTCGGCGGCTCACACTTTCCATACATCCCGACTGTACATGATCAATAGAATTTGACCAATATTCATATAAAGTCAATGAGATTTTACTTTCCCCTCTCCTTTCACTAGACAGCAGTTTTTCATTCTGAGTTTAATGAGCGAGCAGAAGCCGAGACAGGAAGGACCTTCAGACGCGGGACTCGCTGTGAGCAGAAGCCGAGACAGGCGCACTGTCAGACGCGGGAATCACTGTGAGCAGAAGTCGAGACAGGAGGAATTTCAGACGCGGGACTCACTGTGAGTCCTCAGAAGGGAAAATATCCCGGTCGGCCGCTGACCGTTTCCATACACCCAGATCATTCACAACCATTCCAATTCAACAAACATTCATATTAAAGTGGCTGAATTGTCATTTTCTCCTCTCCTTTCGCTGGAGACAGCATTTGTTAATTGTGAGCTTTATCAGCGACAGAAAGAAGTAAAACGCAGATGTTGACTCACTGGCCTCAGACTGCTGTCTATTTTGTTTATTCATGAAATGAAAGTTGATAAACATTAGATATTGAGCAGCGATACGTGGATTTTCGGGCTTTTTCACACACTGGTCTGAAATGCAGCCTCTAAAGAAGGTCTCTCCTTTCACATGAGACAGCAGTCGTTAATTGTGAGCTTAATGAGAGAGCAGAAGCGGATACACGAAGACTTTCAGATACCATACTCAGTGTGAGTCCACAGAAGGGAAAAAGATCTCCCTCGGCCACTTTCATACACCCAGATTGTTGATGAACATTAGAATTTGACAAACACTTTTATTAAATTGGCTGAGATTTTACTTTCTCCTCTCCATTCACTAGACAGCAGTTTTTCATTCTGAGCTTAGTGAGCGAGCAGAAGCCGAGACAGGAGGACTTTCAGACGCGGGAATCACCGTGAGCAGAATCCGAGACAGCAAGACTTTCAGACGCGGGACTCACTGTGAGTTCACAGACGGGAAAATGTTTCCCCTCGGTCACGGACTGTTTCCATCCATCCCTACAGTTCATGAAAATTAGAATTGGACCAATATTCATAGTAAAGTGGCTGAAATCTCATCTTCTCTTCTCCGTTCACTGGAGACAGCATTTGATAATTCTGAGCTTAATGAGCGAGCAGAAGCCGAGACAGGAGGACTTTCAGACGCGGGACTCAATGTGAGTCGACAGACGGGAAAAAGATCCCCCTCGGCGGCTCACACTTTCCATACATCCCGACTGTACATGATTAGAATTTGACCAATATTCATATAAAGTCAATGAGATTTTACTTTCCCCTCTCCTTTCACTAGACAGCAGTTTTTCATTCTGAGTTTAATGAGCGAGCAGAAGCCGAGACAGGAAGGACCTTCAGACCGGGACTCGCTGTGAGCAGAAGCCGAGACAGGCGCACTGTCAGACGCGGGAATCACTGTGAGCAGAAGTCGAGACAGGAGGAATTTCAGACGCGGGACTCACTGTGAGTCCTCAGAAGGGAAAATATCCCGGTCGGCCGCTGACCGTTTCCATACACCCAGATCATTCACAACCATTCGAATTCAACAAACATTCATATTAAAGTGGCTGAATTGTCATTTTCTCCTCTCCTTTCGCTGGAGACAGCATTTGTTAATTGTGAGCTTTATCAGCGACAGAAAGAAGTAAAACGCAGATGTTGACTCACTGGCCTCAGACTGCTGTCTATTTTGTTTATTCATGAAATGAAAGTTGATAAACATTAGATATTGAGCAGCGATACGTGGATTTTCGGGCTTTTTCACACACTGGTCTGAAATGCAGCCTCTAAAGAAGGTCTCTCCTTTCACATGAGACAGCAGTCGTTAATTGTGAGCTTAATGAGAGAGCAGAAGCGGATACACGAAGACTTTCAGATACCATACTCAGTGTGAGTCCACAGAAGGGAAAAAGATCTCCCTCGGCCACTTTCATACACCCAGATTGTTGATGAACATTAGAATTTGACAAACACTTTTATTAAATTGGCTGAGATTTTACTTTCTCCTCTCCATTCACTAGACAGCAGTTTTTCATTCTGAGCTTAGTGAGCGAGCAGAAGCCGAGACAGGAGGACTTTCAGACGCGGGAATCACCGTGAGCAGAATCCGAGACAGCAAGACTTTCAGACGCGGGACTCACTGTGAGTTCACAGACGGGAAAATGTTTCCCCTCGGTCACGGACTGTTTCCATCCATCCCTACAGTTCATGAAAATTAGAATTGGACCAATATTCATAGTAAAGTGGCTGAAATCTCATCTTCTCTTCTCCGTTCACTGGAGACAGCATTTGATAATTCTGAGCTTAATGAGCGAGCAGAAGCCGAGACAGGAGGACTTTCAGACGCGGGACTCAATGTGAGTCGACAGACGGGAAAAAGATCCCCCTCGGCGGCTCACACTTTCCATACATCCCGACTGTACATGATCAATAGAATTTGACCAATATTCATATAAAGTCAATGAGATTTTACTTTCCCCTCTCCTTTCACTAGACAGCAGTTTTTCATTCTGAGTTTAATGAGCGAGCAGAAGCCGAGACAGGAAGGACCTTCAGACGCGGACTCGCTGTGAGCAGAAGCCGAGACAGGCGCACTGTCAGACGCGGGAATCACTGTGAGCAGAAGTCGAGACAGGAGGAATTTCAGACGCGGGACTCACTGTGAGTCCTCAGAAGGGAAAATATCCCGGTCGGCCGCTGACCGTTTCCATACACCCAGATCATTCACAACCATTCCAATTCAACAAACATTCATATTAAAGTGGCTGAATTGTCATTTTCTCCTCTCCTTTCGCTGGAGACAGCATTTGTTAATTGTGAGCTTTATCAGCGACAGAAAGAAGTAAAACGCAGATGTTGACTCACTGGCCTCAGACTGCTGTCTATTTTGTTTATTCATGAAATGAAAGTTGATAAACATTAGATATTGAGCAGCGATACGTGGATTTTCGGGCTTTTTCACACACTGGTCTGAAATGCAGCCTCTAAAGAAGGTCTCTCCTTTCACATGAGACAGCAGTCGTTAATTGTGAGCTTAATGAGAGAGCAGAAGCGGATACACGAAGACTTTCAGATACCATACTCAGTGTGAGTCCACAGAAGGGAAAAAGATCTCCCTCGGCCACTTTCATACACCCAGATTGTTGATGAACATTAGAATTTGACAAACACTTTTATTAAATTGGCTGAGATTTTACTTTCTCCTCTCCATTCACTAGACAGCAGTTTTTCATTCTGAGCTTAGTGAGCGAGCAGAAGCCGAGACAGGAGGACTTTCAGACGCGGAATCACCGTGAGCAGAATCCGAGACAGCAAGACTTTCAGACGCGGGACTCACTGTGAGTTCACAGACGGGAAAATGTTTCCCCTCGGTCACGGACTGTTTCCATCCATCCCTACAGTTCATGAAAATTAGAATTGGACCAATATTCATAGTAAAGTGGCTGAAATCTCATCTTCTCTTCTCCGTTCACTGGAGACAGCATTTGATAATTCTGAGCTTAATGAGCGAGCAGAAGCCGAGACAGGAGGACTTTCAGACGCGGGACTCAATGTGAGTCGACAGACGGGAAAAAGATCCCCCTCGGCGGCTCACACTTTCCATACATCCCGACTGTACATGATCATAGAATTTGACCAATATTCATATAAAGTGAATGAGATTTTACTTTCCCTCTCCTTTCACTAGACAGCAGTTTTTCATTCTGAGTTTAATGAGCGAGCAGAAGCCGAGACAGGAAGGACCTTCAGACGCGGGACTCGCTGTGAGCAGAAGCCGAGACAGGCGCACTGTCAGACGCGGGAATCACTGTGAGCAGAAGTCGAGACAGGAGGAATTTCAGACGCGGGACTCACTGTGAGTCCTCAGAAGGGAAAATATCCCGGTCGGCCGCTGACCGTTTCCATACACCCAGATCATTCACAACCATTCGAATTCAACAAACATTCATATTAAAGTGGCTGAATTGTCATTTTCTCCTCTCCTTTCGCTGGAGACAGCATTTGTTAATTGTGAGCTTTATCAGCGACAGAAAGAAGTAAAACGCAGATGTTGACTCACTGGCCTCAGACTGCTGTCTATTTTGTTTATTCATGAAATGAAAGTTGATAAACATTAGATATTGAGCAGCGATACGTGGATTTTCGGGCTTTTTCACACACTGGTCTGAAATGCAGCCTCTAAAGAAGGTCTCTCCTTTCACATGAGACAGCAGTCGTTAATTGTGAGCTTAATGAGAAGCAGGCGGATACACGAAGACTTTCAGATACCATACTCAGTGTGAGTCCACAGAAGGGAAAAAGATCTCCCTCGGCCACTTTCATACACCCAGATTGTTGATGAACATTAGAATTTGACAAACACTTTTATTAAATTGGCTGAGATTTTACTTTCTCCTCTCCATTCACTAGACAGCAGTTTTTCATTCTGAGCTTAGTGAGCGAGCAGAAGCCGAGACAGGAGGACTTTCAGACGCGGGAATCACCGTGAGCAGAATCCGAGACAGCAAGA
>NW_026117145.1:0-13068 GCF_001640805.2 Lates calcarifer | reverse complement strand
TATACTATGACTTTTTTGAGCATTTTTGAAGCCTTACTATACTATGACATTTTTTGACCGTTTTTCACGCCTAACTTTATTATAAAATTTTTGAAGCCTTACTATACTATGACATCTTTTGACAATTTTTGACATGTTATACTATGACATTTTCTCAACATTTTTTAAGCCTTCCTAAGTTATGACATTTTTTGATGGTTTTTGATGACATGTTATACTATGACATTTTTTTGACCATTTTTGACATGTTATACTATGACATTTTTCTCAACATTTTTTAAAGCCTTCCTAATTATGACATTTTTTGATGGTTTTTTGACATGTTATACTATGACATTTTTTGACACCTTCCTATATTATGACCTTTTTTGAGCATTTTTGACGCCTTACTATACTATGACATTTTTTGACCGTTTTTCACGCCTTACTTTATTATAAAATTTTTCATGCCTTACTATACTATGACTTTTTTGACCATTTTTCATACCTTACTATACTATGACATTTTCTCAACATTTTTTAAGCCTTCCTAAGTTATGACATTTTTTGATGGTTTTTGACATGTTATACTATGACATTTTTTGACCATTTTTGACGCCTTACTATACTATCACATTTTTGACCATTTTTGACGCCTTCTTATACTATCACATTTTTTGACACCTTCCTATACTATGACTTTTTTGAGCATTTTTGAAGCCCTACTATACTATGACTTTTTTGAGCATTTTTGAAGCCTTACTATACTATGACATTTTTTGACCATTTTCATGCCTTCCTATACTATGACATTTTTTGACCATTTTTCATGTCTTCCTATGACATTTTTTGATGGTTTTTGACGACATGTTATACTATGACCTTTTTTGACCATTTTTGACGCCTTACTATACTATCACATTTTTTGACCATTTTTGACGCCTTCCTATACTATGACATTTTTTGGCCATTTTTGAAGCCCTACGATACTATGACTTTTTTGAGCATTTTTGAAGCCTTACTATACTATGACATTTTTTGACCAGTTTTCATGCCTTCCTATTCTATGACACTATTGACCATTTTTCATGCCTTCCTATGACATTTTTTGGCCATTTTTGAAGCCCTACTATACTATGACTTTTTTGAGCATTTTTGAAGCCCTACTATACTATGACCTTTTTTGACCATTTTTGAAGCCCTACTATACTATGACTTTTTTGAGCATTTTTGAAGCCTTACTATACTATGACATTTTTTGACCGTTTTTCACGCCTTACTTTATTATAAAATTTTTCATACCTTACTATACTATGACATTTTTTGACAATTTTTGACATGTTATACTATGACATTTTCTCAACATTTTTTAAGCCTTCCTAAGTTATGACATTTTTTGATGGTTTTTGACGACATGTTATACTATGACCTTTTTTGACCATTTTTGACGCCTTACTATACTATCACATTTTTTGACCATTTTTGACGCCTTCCTATACTATGACATTTTTTGGCCATTTTTGAAGCCCTACGATACTATGACTTTTTTGAGCATTTTTGAAGCCTTACTATACTATGACATTTTTTGACCATTTTTCATGCCTTCCTATACTATGACATTTTTTGACCATTTTTCATGCCTTCCTATACTATGACATTTTTTGACCATTTTTGACATGTTATACTATGACATTTTCTCAACATTTTTTAAGCCTTCCTAAGTTATGACATTTTTTGATGGTTTTTGATGACATGTTATACTATGACATTTTTTGACCATTTTTGACATGTTATACTATGACATTTTCTCAACATTTTTAAAGCCTTCCTAAGTTATGACATTTTTTGATGGTTTTTGACGACATGTTATACTATGACATTTTTTGACCATTTTTGACGCCTTCTTATACTATCACATTTTTTGACACCTTCCTATATTATGACATTTTTTGAGCATTT
Organism: Lates calcarifer; assembly: GCF_001640805.2. NCBI lineage: Eukaryota > Metazoa > Chordata > Actinopteri > Centropomidae > Lates > Lates calcarifer. Next base: position 11,130 of record NW_026117145.1, on the reverse strand, counting down.
TTGACGCCTTACTATACTATGACATTTTTTGACCGTTTTTCATACCTTACTATACTATGACATTTTCTCAACATTTTTTAAGCCTTCCTAAGTTATGACATTTTTTGATGGTTTTTGACGACATGTTATACTATGACATTTTTTGACCATTTTTGATGCCTTCCTATACTATGACATTTTTTGACCATTTTTCATGTCTTCCTATGACATTTTTTGATGGTTTTTGACGACATGTTATACTATGACCTTTTTTGACCATTTTTGACGCCTTACTATAATATCACATTTTTTGACCATTTTTGACGCCTTCCTATACTATGACATTTTTTGGCCATTTTTGAAGCCCTAATATACTATGACTTTTTTGAGCATTTTTGAAGCCTTACTATACTATGACATTTTTTGGCCGTTTTTCATGCCTTCCTATACTATGACATTTTTTGACCATTTTTCATGCCTTACTATACTATGACATTTTTTGACCATTTTTCATGCGTTGCTATACTATGACATTTTTTGATGGTTTTTGACGACATGTTATACTATGACATTTTTTGACCAGTTTTCATGCCTTCCTATTCTATGACACTATTGACCATTTTTCATGCCTTCCTATGACATTTTTTGATGGTTTTTGACGACATGTTATACTATGACATTTTTTGGCCATTTTTGAATCCCTACTATACTATGACTTTTTTGAGCATTTTTGAAGCCCTACTATACTATGACCTTTTTTGACCATTTTTGAAGCCCTACTATACTATGACTTTTTTGAGCATTTTTGAAGCCTTACTATACTATGACATTTTTTGACCATTTTTCATGCCTTCCTATACTATGACATTTTTTGACCATTTTTCATGTCTTCCTATGACATTTTTTGATGGTTTTTGACGGCATGTTATACTATGACCTTTTTTGACCATTTTTGACGCCTTCCTATACTATGACATTTTTTGGCCATTTTTGAAGCCCTACTATACTATGACTTTTTTGAGCATTTTTGAAGCCTTACTATACTATGACATTTTTTGACTGTTTTTCATGCCTTCCTATACTATGACATTTTTTGACCATTTTTCATGCCTTACTATACTATGACATTTTTTGACAATTTTTGACATGTTATACTATGACATTTTCTCAACATTTTTTAAGCCTTCCTAAGTTATGACATTTTTTGACCATTTTTGATGCCTTCCTATACTATGACCTTTTTTGACCATTTTTGAAGCCCTAATATACTATGACTTTTTTGAGCATTTTTGAAGCCTTACTATACTATGACATTTTTTGACCGTTTTTCACGCCTTACTTTATTATAAAATTTTTGAAGCCTTACTATACTATGACATCTTTTGACAATTTTTGACATGTTATACTATGACATTTTCTCAACATTTTTTAAGCCTTCCTAAGTTATGACATTTTTTGATGGTTTTTGATGACATGTTATACTATGACATTTTTTGACCATTTTTGACATGTTATACTATGACATTTTCTCAACATTTTTAAAGCCTTCCTAAGTTATGACATTTTTTGATGGTTTTTGACGACATGTTATACTATGACATTTTTTGACACCTTCCTATATTATGACCTTTTTTGAGCATTTTTGACGCCTTACTATACTATGACATTTTTTGACCGTTTTTCACGCCTTACTTTATTATAAAATTTTTCATGCCTTACTATACTATGACTTTTTTGACCATTTTTCATACCTTACTATACTATGACATTTTCTCAACATTTTTTAAGCCTTCCTAAGTTATGACATTTTTTGATGGTTTTTGACATGTTATACTATGACATTTTTTGACCATTTTTGACACCTTCCAATACTATCACATTTTTGACCATTTTTGACGCCTTCTTATACTATCACATTTTTTGACACCTTCCTATACTATGACTTTTTTGAGCATTTTTGAAGCCCTACTATACTATGACTTTTTTGAGCATTTTTGAAGCCCTACTATACTATGACTTTTTTGAGCATTTTTGAAGCCTTAATATACTATGACATTTTTTGACCATTTTTCATGCCTTCCTATACTATGACATTTTTTGACCATTTTTCATGTCTTCCTATGACATTTTTTGATGGTTTTTGACGACATGTTATACTATGACCTTTTTTGACCATTTTTGACGCCTTACTATACTATCACATTTTTTGACCATTTTTGACGCCTTCCTATACTATGACATTTTTTGGCCATTTTTGAAGCCCTACGATACTATGACTTTTTTGAGCATTTTTGAAGCCTTACTATACTATGACATTTTTTGACCATTTTTGACATGTTATACTATGACATTTTCTCAACATTTTTTAAGCCTTCCTAAGTTATGACATTTTTTGATGGTTTTTGACGACATGTTATACTATGACATTTTTTGACCATTTTTGACATGTTATACTATGACATTTTCTCAACATTTTTTAAGCCTTCCTAAGTTATGACATTTTTTTGATGGTTTTTGACGACATGTTATACTATGACATTTTTTGACCATTTTTGACGCCTTCTTATACTATCACATTTTTTGACACCTTCCTATATTATGACATTTTTTGAGCATTTTTGATGCCTTCCTATACTATGACATTTTTTGACCATTTTTCATGTCTTCCTATGACATTTTTTGATGGTTTTTGACGACATGTTATACTATGACCTTTTTTGACCATTTTTGACGCCTTACTATAATATCACATTTTTTGACCATTTTTGACGCCTTCCTATACTATGACATTTTTTGGCCATTTTTGAAGCCCTAATATACTATGACTTTTTTGAGCATTTTTGAAGCCTTACTATACTATGACATTTTTTGGCCGTTTTTCATGCCTTCCTATACTATGACATTTTTTGACCATTTTTCATGCCTTACTATACTATGACATTTTTTGACCATTTTTCATGCGTTGCTATATGACATTTTTTGATGGTTTTTGACGACATGTTATACTATGACATTTTTTGACCAGTTTTCATGCCTTCCTATTCTATGACACTATTGACCATTTTTCATGCCTTCCTATGACATTTTTTGATGGTTTTTGACGACATGTTATACTATGACATTTTTTGGCCATTTTTGAAGCCCTACTATACTATGACTTTTTTGACCATTTTTGAAGCCCTACTATACTATGACCTTTTTTGACCATTTTTGAAGCCCTACTATACTATGACTTTTTTGAGCATTTTTCATGCCTTCCTATACTATGACATTTTTTGACCATTTTTCATGTCTTCCTATGACATTTTTTGATGGTTTTTGACGACATGTTATACTATGACCTTTTTTGACCATTTTTGACGCCTTTCTATACTATGACATTTTTTGGCCATTTTTGAAGCCCTACTATACTATGACTTTTTTGAGCATTTTTGAAGCCTTACTATACTATGACATTTTTTGACTGTTTTTCATGCCTTCCTATACTATGACATTTTTTGACCATTTTTCATGCCTTACTATACTATGACATTTTTTGACAATTTTTGACATGTTATACTATGACATTTTCTCAACATTTTTTAAGCCTTCCTAAGTTATGACATTTTTTGACCATTTTTGATGCCTTCCTATACTATGACCTTTTTTGACCATTTTTGAAGCCCTAATATACTATGACATTTTTTGAGCATTTTTGAAGCCTTACTATACTATGATATTTTTTGATGGTTTTTGACGACATGTTATACTATGACATTTTTTGACCATTTTTGACACCTTCCTATACTATCACATTTTTTGACCATTTTTGACGCCTTCTTATACTATCACATTTTTTGACACCTTCGTATACTATGACTTTTTTGAGCATTTTTGAAGCCCTACTATACTATGACTTTTATGAGCATTTTTGAAGCCTTACTATACTATGACATTTTTTGACTGTTTTTCATGCCTTCCTATACTATGACATTTTTTGACCATTTTTCATGCCTTACTATACTATGACATTTTTTGACAATTTTTGACATGTTATACTATGACATTTTCTCAACATTTTTTAAGCCTTCCTAAGTTATGACATTTTTTGATGGTTTTTGACGACATGTTATACTATGACATTTTTTGACCATTTTTGATGCCTTCCTATACTATGACCTTTTTTGACCATTTTTGAAGCCCTAATATACTATGACTTTTTTGAGCATTTTTGAAGCCCTACTATACTATGACCTTTTTTGACCATTTTTGAAGCCCTACTATACTATGACTTTTTTGAGCATTTTTGAAGCCTTACTATACTATGACATTTTTTGACCGTTTTTCACGCCTTACTTTATTATAAAATTTTTCATGCCTTACTATACTATGACATTTTTTGACAATTTTTGACATGTTATACTATGACATTTTCTCAACATTTTTTAAGCCTTCTTAAGTTTTGACATTTTTTGATGGTTTTTGACGACATGTTATACTATGACATTTTTTGGCCATTTTTGAAGCCCTACTATACTATGACTTTTTTGAGCATTTTTGAAGCCCTACTATACTATGACCTTTTTTGACCATTTTTGAAGCCCTACTATACTATGACTTTTTTGAGCATTTTTGAAGCCTTACTATACTATGACATTTTTTGTCCGTTTTTCACGCCTTACTTTATTATAAAATTTTTCATACCTTACTATACTATGACATTTTTTGACAATTTTTGACGTTATACTATGACATTTTCTCAACATTTTTTAAGCCTTCCTAAGTTATGACATTTTTGATGGTTTTTGACGACATGTTATACTATGACATTTTTTGACCATTTTTGACGCCTTCCTATACTATCACATTTTTTGACCATTTTTGACGCCTTCTTATACTATCACATTTTTTGACACCTTCCTATATTATGACCTTTTTTGAGCATTTTTGAAGCCTTACTATACTATGACATTTTTTGACCGTTTTTCACGCCTTACTTTATTATAAAATTTTTCATGCCTTACTATACAATTTTTGACATGTTATACTATGACATTTTCTCAACATTTTTTAAGCCTTCCTAAGTTATGACATTTTTTGATGGTTTTTGACGACGTTATACTATGACATTTTTTGACGATTTTTGACGCCTTCTTATACTATCACATTTTTTGACACCTTCCTATATTATGACCTTTTTTGCCCATTTTTGAAGCCCTACTATACTATGACTTTTTTGAGCATTTTTGAAGCCTTACTATACTATGACATTTTTTGACCGTTATTCACGCCTCACTTTATTATAAAACTTTTCATGCCTTACTATACTATGACATTTTTTGACCATTTTTCATGCCTTCCTATGTCATGACTTTTTTGACCATTTTTGACGCCTTCCTATACTATGACATGTTATGTTGGACAGCTGATGTAAAGCTGTTACCTGGAGGCCTCTGTCTTGGTCTGAAAGAACTTCTTCATTGTACGAAGACTCTCTGTGATCTTGGACTACATCTCTGTGATCATGGACTACATCTCTGCGATCATGGACTACGTCTCTGTGATCGTGGACAGTGTCTCTGAGATTATGGACAATGTCTCTGTGATCATGGACTATGTCTTTGTGATCGTGGACGATGTCTCTGAGATCATAGATGGTGTCTCTCTGGTCATCGACAATGTCCCTGATCGCGGGCAATGCCGTCAAATCGGTGACCCCCGTCTCCGCCGATTCTATCGCAAGGTCTCTACGAAGCATGGACAATGTCTCTGATCATGGACAACATCTCTCTCATCTTTGACAAGGTCTCTGCGATCGCGGACAATGTCTCTGATCGTGGACGATGTCTCCCTCATCCTCAACAATGTCTCTCCGATCATGGACCATGTCTCTGTGATCGTGGATGACGTCTCGGTGATCGTGGACAATGTTGTGGACAAAGTGGTAACACCTGTGAGGAGATCAAAGAGAAACCTATGAAGGAAAATTATCGATACACTGCTACCTATTCCTCATCAACAACAAATACTTGGGGAAAAGTAAAATGATTATTAATTGTGTGTCTATCAATTAATCACTGAAGCAATGATATATGTTACTGTGAACTGCACAACAATAATAAACACTATCAGTTAAGTAAATCTTTGGATGCAGGATTTTAACTTCTGTTGTTCATTATACTACAATAAAGTCTGAGTATTTCTTCCACCACAGACGCTCACATACAGAATGATTATTTCACATTTCAACCTTTGACAGTTTACTATGACATGTTTTGACACCATACTATTCTATGACATATTTTGACCATTTTTCACACCTTACTATATTGACATTTTTTGATGTTTTTGGACAACATGCATTCTTCATGCCTTACTATGCTATATTTTTTGATAGTTTTTAACGTCTTACTATACTATGACATTTTCTGAGGCCTTTGATGCCTTACTAAACAGTGCTGTGTTGGACAGTTGATGTAAAGCTGTTTGTGAATTACCTGGAGGCCTCTGTCTTGGTCTAAAAGAACTTCTTCATTGTACGAAGACTCTCTGTGATCTTGGACTACATCTCTGTGATCTTGGACTACATCTCTGTGATCATGGACTACGTCTCTGTGATCGTGGACAGTGTCTCTGAGATTATGGACAATGTCTCTGTGATCATGGACTATGTCTTTGTGATCGTGGACGATGTCTCTGAGATCATAGATGGTGTCTCTCTGGTCATCGACAATGTCCCTGATCGCGGGCAATGCCGTCAAATCGGTGACCCCCGTCTCCGCCGATTCTATCGCAAGGTCTCTACGAAGCATGGACAATGTCTCTGATCATGGACAACATCTCTCTCATCTTTGACAAGGTCTCTGCGATCGTGGACAATGTCTCTGATCGTGGACGATGTCTCCCTCATCCTCAACAATGTCTCTCCGATCATGGACCATGTCTCTGTGATCGTGGATGACGTCTCGGCGATCGTGGACAATGTTGTGGACAAAGTGGTGACACCTGGAGAAGAGAAGAGAAATATATGAAGTATGAAGAATATAAAGTGATTATTAATTGTGTGTCTATGAACTAATCACTGAAGCAATGATATATGTTACTGTGAACTGTACAACAATAATCAAGACTATCAGTTAAGTAAATCTTTGGATGCAGGATTTTAACTTCTGTTGTCTATTATAGTTCAGTAAAAGTCAGAGTATTTCTTCCACCACAGATGGTCACATACAGTATCATTATTTCACATGTCAACCTTCTTATTAACCAATATTTAAAATGCTTTTTGAGAGGTGAGAATTTGACAGTTTTCTTTGTCATATGATAAATAGTAAATACTGTTAATTACGCAAAATAAGACACCTGAAAACGTCACCTTGAGCTCTGAGCAATTACAGTTAGTACTTTTTTCTAATTCAATAGACACAATTAATCAGTTCTTATTATATTCAGTACTAAATTCATTTAAATACCAAGGTTCAAGCTGGGATTTACTCAGTGACACTAAACCATTAATAATTCATCTCATCAACATATTTTTCAGACTGGGTAAATGTTTCAGACACATACCTGTTGGTCTGTAAGGTGATGTTGGTGTCCAAGCTGCAGCAGCTGAATATGGTGACCTGGAAAACACAAGTACAACACTTGAAACACTGATTAACTCATGCAAAATAGTAATGGAAACTTTTTACCACCAAAACCCACACAGTGTAGGAGAACACGACAGTGAAACGACACTAAAGCCTTGACAAAATTTGACTGACCTCAAAGAGAAAAGCAATGCAAAAAATATATAATAATAATAATACAAAAAATGAAAGCATAATTTTTACTTTAAGAGCTTAAATTTTGGTGTAATGATTTCTAACTGTAAGCTCAAACATTGTAGAGGGGCATAGAGTCAAGGTGTATTTTTCAAGCCTTTAACATCAAACTGAGCTCAATCAAGCATCAGGTCCAAACAAACAAATGACTAATCACTAGGGGTGGAACGAGATCTCACAGTATTAAAACGTGATGATATTTCTTGTCATGTGAAAAGTTTTGTGAGACAGTATCCGGCTGCAACTAGCACAACCAATGAAATTATCATGCGTTCCAGTCAGAACTTCTGTGTTCCTAGTCAACTGGAACACCCCATAAAATCAGAGAGAAAACCCGCCAACCACGACATAAGAATCAAAGATGGCTGCTATTAATATCAATATTAGTGAACACTCTGCTAATTTTACTTTTAAGTAGTTCTGTCTCATTAGTGTCACATTAAGTCAGTCATACATACAGTACTGTTCAGTTTTTATCTGTGGACATGTTGCCACACTGTTTGCATGAACACAATACCATCTACAGCTTTGTTATCAACTGGTATTCCTAACAACAGCTAGTCTGAGTTACATTTGAATCGGTTCATGTTCATTGTTTTAACATTTTTATGACCAGTTAAATTTGACCACCTGTTTAAGAATGTTGTGTTATTCGGGTGAAGTGCAGATTTGTTCTGAACGTGTACTCTGAAAAAAGCTTTCCTGTGAGTGTCCATTTTTCCCTGTCTTTCCTGATTTGTTTTCCCGGGACGTCAAGTCATTTGTCACTCGGTCAGTTCTGTGACCATATCTGAGGCCGGCTGGGCAGCTGTAACCATCTCTTAACTCCTGTATCATGTTTGAAGGAAAATTTGGTCAGTCTCTGTTTGCACAGTATTGAGTAGTGCTTACTAATTACTGTTTGAAAATAAAGATAAATTACTAAGAAAAAATGGCGTTTTATTTATTTTGTTATTTATACTGTTTTTATCTTGTATGTTCTATTTGAGGAAAGGAGATCAGTTAAAAGGACCCACACAGGCTTCAGTTAAAAGATAGAAACTCATAGAGACATTTCAAAATGACCTGCATAGTTTTGCATTTTGTGACTTTCAGTCAAATAAAAGACTTTCCAGTTACATCATTGAAGTTTCCTTAAAAATAGTGTTAAAATCTCGTCTAGTTCTGGTGAACCCAATATCATGTATCGTCTTGTCTCATGAGCTGAGTATATTGTCACACACTTAATAGATATTAACAACTGTGGCTGAACCAGAACATTCTCCCAAACATTAGATGAGTGTTTCAGAAAAATGGGTTGTTTTACTGTCACATATGACAAGAAAAAGCATCGCATCTTTAAGAACAAAACAACAAAGTAAACTTAAATGTTTGAGGCACGAACTTGTGTGGGGAGCAAAGAGTGAAAATTTAGTTTTCAAGTGTGAATTTAATCTAACTGAGCTCAATCAAGTATTAAGACTAACAGATTAATATTTACAGCTGGTGGGGTCAATAGAGAGCTATGGACAAATTGCTGACACAAAGACGGCAAAACAATCACAATGAGATGGCTTAATGGCCACAATGAAACAAAAAATGCGCACTCAAAAATGTAAAAATGGGGAATGGACACTGAACTATAGAGACGCAGTAAGAATGACCACAAAGAGACAAAGAAGCTGACCGTAAATAGATTGTAAATAGCCAACACGTTACCAAACAGTTACCTTGCCTCCACAAGGTGCCCACAACTTGTGTTAGGGATGGTATATTCACAGAAAACACAAACAGACTCTAATTCACGCAAATAAAAACGACGGCCAAAGCAGTCCCAAAAGCATAAGACTAATGCTAACGCTCGCTGCTAATGCTAACGCTGACATCCAGGTGTAAAGCAGCCAGGTACAGACGCAATATAATACAAAGTGATGGCAAATAGACACAAAACGATGACAGCGACTTGACAGACAGCTACAAACTGTGTGAAAATAACCAGGATGGTCCACAACTCATGTCAGGGACGCCTCAGTCACTGAACCACAAACACACTCTTACCCACACGCTTAAAACGACTGACAATGGAAATACGGCCAAAAGATGACATTACAAGAGAAGGCTAATGCTAACGTTCGCTGCTAACGCTAGCTGCTAGCTAGTTCACTCTTTAGCCTTACCCTCGCGCCGCAGGTGTATTCAGCGTCCAGCCTCACTCCTGCTCGACAAAAACCAGCTCCAACGTTTGTATTAGTATCCACTAAAACGTTTGTTTAGTATCCATATTAGTATCCACTAAAACGGATACTTCGTCAGTGTGTATGTTCTCTCACAATACTGGCAAACGGAGCGAACGTTTGAAACAGTGGTTTTAATCTGTTTTCCGACTTCGTTTCTCCACCTCTCTACGCTCCTCCACGACGCGGCCAATCACAACACACGCAAGCCAATGACGGCAGAAAAAAACGCCAATCGGCCACCTGATTCTGTTCCGCTTAGCAATCGCCTCTGATTGCTCCTATAATACAACCATGGGGAAGGTATGATAGTGACTCCCAGCGACTCCAAACCAATGCCGAATTGTGAAACTACACTGGACAATTAAGATGCACCTCTTGTTTACTATTTTAGTGCATCATCTACTATATATGAATATTTTTACGTAAAAATTAACATTTGTCTTAATAGGTTCCATGTCTTGGCCCAGTAGCTCCAAAGTCAACACTGGGTGAGACTGAGTTTGGCCCCATATTGTGTGGATGGTGCAAATACTTTATCATTACCCAGCGTTAACTACAAAACAATAACTTTAATGTTACCTTACCTTTGACCAGTGGCCACTGCTCTTACAAGCATTGTCCAGAGGCCTGTCTGAGTATTTTCATCCTTATTAACAACCACCTTTAGCAGGACTTGATAAAAGCTCCACTAAAAGCAATAAAGCATGGTTTCTTACCTGCAAATTTACATTTATGAGTGTCAAATTTAGCCATTATGATAAGATAAGAAAATAAGATTCATTTTGTGCATATGGGTGCTTTTCTGTTTTCTGTGGACTATTTTCTGAGAGACCAAGCAATACATTTTTCCACAGCAGAGTGAAACATTCAGAAATATTTTCAGAAATGATAGCACATAAACCTTGCCAGAATTTCTTCACAAGTGGTCAAAGCCAAAATAAATGTACAACAGTTTCTGGATATCCATGACAGAAACTATGATTCACATGTGAACTCTTGGGGAACTCAAAGAAGGAGTGAGCCAACATGTTTAGACAAGACTGTATAGCTTATTCAGAAGCATGTATTATGTATGTACTGCAGTTCACATTAAAAATACGCAAATAAACAGTACCTCTTGTGAAAAAGTG
>NW_026117144.1:0-13848 GCF_001640805.2 Lates calcarifer | reverse complement strand
CATAGTAAAGTGCTGAAATCTCATCTTCTCTTCTCCGTTCACTGGAGACAGCATTTAATAATTCTGAGCTTAATGAGCGAGCAGAAGCCGAGACAGGAGGACTTTCAGACGCGGGACTCAATGTGAGTCGACAGACGGGAAAAAGATCCCCCTCGGCGCTCACACTTTCCATACATCCCGACTGTACATGATCAGTAGAATTTGACCAATATTCATATAAACGTCAATGAGATTTTACTTTCCCCTCTCCTTTCACTAGACAGCAGTTTTTCATTCTGAGTTTAATGAGCGAGCAGAAGCCGAGACAGGAAGGACTCAGACGCGGGACTCACTGTGAGTCCTCAGAAGGGAAAATATCCCGGTCGGCCGCTGACCGTTTCCATACACCCAGATCATTCACAACCATTCGAATTCAACAAACATTCATATTAAAGTGGCTGAATTGTCATTTTCTCTCTCCTTTCGCTGGAGACAGCATTTGTTAATTGTGAGCTTTATCAGCGACAGAAAGAAGTAAAACGCAGATGTTGACTCTGGCCTCAGACTGCTGTCTATTTTGTTTATTCATGAAATGAAAGTTGATAAACATTAGATATTGAGCAGCGATACGTGGATTTTCGGGCTTTTTCACACACTGGTCTGAAATGCAGCCTCTAAAGAAGGTCTCTCCTTTCACATGGAGACAGCAGTCGTTAATTGTGAGCTTAATGAGAGAGCAGAAGCGGATACACGAAGACTTTCAGATACCATACTCAGTGTGAGTCCACAGAAGGGAAAAAGATCTCCTCGGCCACTTTCATACACCCAGATTGTTGATGAACATTAGAATTTGACAAACACTTTTATTAAATTGGCTGAGATTTTACTTTCTCCTCTCCATTCACTAGACAGCAGTTTTTCATTCTGAGCTTAGTGAGCGAGCAGAAGCCGAGACAGGAGGACTTTCAGACGCGGGAATCACCGTGAGCAGAATCCGAGACAGCAAGACTTTCAGACGCGGGACTCACTGTGAGTTCACAGACGGGAAAATGTTTCCCCTCGGTCACGGACTGTTTCCATCCATCCCTACAGTTCATGAAAATTAGAATTGGACCAATATTCATAGTAAAGTGGCTGAAATCTCATCTTCTCTTCTCCGTTCACTGGAGACAGCATTTGATAATTCTGAGCTTAATGAGCGAGCAGAAGCCGAGACAGGAGGACTTTCAGACGCGGGACTCAATGTGAGTCGACAGACGGGAAAAAGATCCCCCTCCGTTCACACTTTCCATACATCCCGACTGTACATGATCAGTAGAATTTGACCAATATTCATATAAAAGTCAATGAGATTTTACTTTCCCCTCTCCTTTCACTAGACAGCAGTTTTTCATTCTGAGTTTAATGAGCGAGCAGAAGCCGAGACAGGAAGGACCTTCAGACGCGGGACTCACTGTGAGTCCTCAGAAGGGAAAATATCCCGTCGGCCGCTGACCGTTTCCATACACCCAGATCATTCACAACCATTCCAATTCAACAAACATTCATATTAAAGTGGCTGAATTGTCATTTTCTCCTCTCCTTTCGCTGGAGACAGCATTTGTTAATTGTGAGCTTTATCAGCGACAGAAAGAAGTAAAAACGCAGATGTTGACTCACTGGCCTCAGACTGCTGTCTATTTTGTTTATTCATGAAATGAAAGTTGATAAACATTAGATATTGAGCAGCGATACGTGGATTTTCGGGCTTTTTCACACACTGGTCTGAAATGCAGCCTCTAAAGAAGGTCTCTCCTTTCACATGAGACAGCAGTCGTTAATTGTGAGCTTAATGAGAGAGCAGAAGCGGATACACGAAGACTTTCAGATACCATACTCAGTGTGAGTCCACAGAAGGGAAAAAGATCTCCCTCGGCCACTTTCATACACCCAGATTGTTGATGAACATTAGAATTTGACAAACACTTTTATTAAATTGGCTGAGATTTTACTTTCTCCTCTCCATTCACTAGACAGCAGTTTTTCATTCTGAGCTTAGTGAGCGAGCAGAAGCCGAGACAGGAGGACTTTCAGACGCGGGAATCACCGTGAGCAGAATCCGAGACAGCAAGACTTTCAGACGCGGGACTCACTGTGAGTTCACAGACGGGAAAATGTTTCCCCTCGGTCACGGACTGTTTCCATCCATCCCTACAGTTCATGAAAATTAGAATTGGACCAATATTCATAGTAAAGTGGCTGAAATCTCATCTTCCTTCTCTCCGTTCACTGGAGACAGCATTTGATAATTCTGAGCTTAATGAGCGAGCAGAAGCCGAGACAGGAGGACTTTCAGACGCGGGACTCAATGTGAGTCGACAGACGGGAAAAAGATCCCCCTCGGCGGCTCACACTTTCCATACATCCCGACTGTACATGATCAATAGAATTTGACCAATATTCATATAAACGTCAATGAGATTTTACTTTCCCCTCTCCTTTCACTAGACAGCAGTTTTTCATTCTGAGTTTAATGAGCGAGCAGAAGCCGAGACAGGAAGGACCTTCAGAACTCGCTGTGTGTCAGATCACTGTGAGCAGAAGTCGAGACAGGAGGAATTTCAGACGCGGGACTCACTGTGAGTCCTCAGAAGGGAAAATATCCCGGTCGGCCGCTGACCGTTTCCATACACCCAGATCATTCACAACCATTCCAATTCAACAAACATTCATATTAAAGTGGCTGAATTGTCATTTTCTCCTCTCCTTTCGCTGGAGACAGCATTTGTTAATTGTGAGCTTTATCAGCGACAGAAAGAAGTAAAACGCAGATGTTGACTCACTGGCCTCAGACTGCTGTCTATTTTGTTTATTCATGAAATGAAAGTTGATAAACATTAGATATTGAGCAGCGATACGTGGATTTTCGGGCTTTTTCACACACACTGGTCTGAAATGCAGCCTCTAAAGAAGGTCTCTCCTTTCACATGAGACAGCAGTCGTTAATTGTGAGCTTAATGAGAGAGCAGAAGCGGATACACGAAGACTTTCAGATACCATACTCAGTGTGAGTCCACAGAAGGGAAAAAGATCTCCCTCGGCCACTTTCATACACCCAGATTGTTGATGAACATTAGAATTTGACAAACACTTTTATTAAATTGGCTGAGATTTTACTTTCTCCTCTCCATTCACTAGACAGCAGTTTTTCATTCTGAGCTTAGTGAGCGAGCAGAAGCCGAGACAGGAGGACTTTCAGACGCGGGAATCACCGTGAGCAGAATCCGAGACAGCCTTTGCGGGACTCACTGTGAGTTCACAGACGGGAAAATGTTTCCCCTCGGTCACGGACTGTTTCCATCCATCCCTACAGTTCATGAAAATTAGAATTGGACCAATATTCATAGTAAAGTGGCTGAAATCTCATCTTCTCTTCTCCGTTCACTGGAGACAGCATTTGATAATTCTGAGCTTAATGAGCGAGCAGAAGCCGAGACAGGAGGACTTTCAGACGCGGGACTCAATGTGAGTCGACAGACGGGAAAAAGATCCCCCTCGGCGGCTCACACTTTCCATACATCCCGACTGTACATGATCAGTAGAATTTGACCAATATTCATATAAAACGTCAATGAGATTTTACTTTCCCCTCTCCTTTCACTAGACAGCAGTTTTTCATTCTGAGTTTAATGAGCGAGCAGAAGCCGAGACAGGAAGGACTTCAGACGCGGGACTCACTGTGAGTCCTCAGAAGGGAAAATATCCCGGTCGGCCGCTGACCGTTTCCATACACCCAGATCATTCACAACCATTCGAATTCAACAAACATTCATATTAAAGTGGCTGAATTGTCATTTTCTCCTCTCCTTTCGCTGGAGACAGCATTTGTTAATTGTGAGCTTTATCAGCGACAGAAAGAAGTAAAACGCAGATGTTGACTCACTGGCCTCAGACTGCTGTCTATTTTGTTTATTCATGAATGAAAGTTGATAAACATTAGATATTGAGCAGCGATACGTGGATTTTCGGGCTTTTTCACACACTGGTCTGAAATGCAGCCTCTAAAGAAGGTCTCTCCTTTCACATGGAGACAGCAGTCGTTAATTGTGAGCTTAATGAGAGAGCAGAAGCGGATACACGAAGACTTTCAGATACCATACTCAGTGTGAGTCCACAGAAGGGAAAAAGATCTCCCTCGGCCACTTTCATACACCCAGATTGTTGATGAACATTAGAATTTGACAAACACTTTTATTAAATTGGCTGAGATTTTACTTTCTCCTCTCCATTCACTAGACAGCAGTTTTTCATTCTGAGCTTAGTGAGCGAGCAGAAGCCGAGACAGGAGGACTTTCAGACGCGGGAATCACCGTGAGCAGAATCCGAGACAGCAAGACTTTCAGACGCGGGACTCACTGTGAGTTCACAGACGGGAAAATGTTTCCCCTCGGTCACGGACTGTTTCCATCCATCCCTACAGTTCATGAAAATTAGAATTGGACCAATATTCATAGTAAAGTGGCTGAAATCTCATCTTCTCTTCTCCGTTCACTGGAGACAGCATTTGATAATTCTGAGCTTAATGAGCGAGCAGAAGCCGAGACAGGAGGACTTTCAGACGCGGGACTCAATGTGAGTCGACAGACGGGAAAAAGATCCCCCTCGGCGGCTCACACTTTCCATACATCCCGACTGTACATGATCAATAGAATTTGACCAATATTCATATAAACGTCAATGAGATTTTACTTTCCCCTCTCCTTTCACTAGACAGCAGTTTTTCATTCTGAGTTTAATGAGCGAGCAGAAGCCGAGACAGGAAGGACCTTCAGACGCGGGACTCGCTGTGAGCAGAAGCCGAGACAGGCGCACTGTCAGACGCGGGAATCACTGTGAGCAGAAGTCACTGTCCCTCAGAAGGGAAAATATCCCGGCCGCTGACCGTTTCCATACACCCAGATCATTCACAACCATTCCAATTCAACAAACATTCATATTAAAGTGGCTGAATTGTCATTTTCTCCTCTCCTTTCGCTGGAGACAGCATTGTTAATTGTGAGCTTTATCAGCGACAGAAAGAAGTAAAACGCAGATGTTGACTCACTGGCCTCAGACTGCTGTCTATTTTGTTTATTCATGAAATGAAAGTTGATAAACATTAGATATTGAGCAGCGATACGTGGATTTTCGGGCTTTTTCACCATCTCTTTCACATGGAGACAGCAGTCGTTAATTGTGAGCTTAATGAGAGAGCAGAAGCGGATACACGAAGACTTTCAGATACCATACTCAGTGTGAGTCCACAGAAGGGAAAAAGATCTCCCTCGGCCACTTTCATACACCCAGATTGTTGATGAACATTAGAATTTGACAAACACTTTTATTAAATTGGCTGAGATTTTACTTTCTCCTCTCCATTCACTAGACAGCAGTTTTTCATTCTGAGCTTAGTGAGCGAGCAGAAGCCGAGACAGGAGGACTTTCAGACGCGGGAATCACCGTGAGCAGAATCCGAGACAGCAAGACTTTCAGACGCGGGACTCACTGTGAGTTCACAGACGGGAAAATGTTTCCCCTCGGTCACGGACTGTTTCCATCCATCCCTACAGTTCATGAAAATTAGAATTGGACCAATATTCATAGTAAAGTGGCTGAAATCTCATCTTCTCTTCTCCGTTCACTGGAGACAGCATTTGATAATTCTGAGCTTAATGAGCGAGCAGAAGCCGAGACAGGAGGACTTTCAGACGCGGGACTCAATGTGAGTCGACAGACGGGAAAAAGATCCCCCTCGGCGGCTCACACTTTCCATACATCCCGACTGTACATGATGAGTAGAATTTGACCAAATATCATATAAACGTCAATGAGATTTTACTTTCCCCTCTCCTTTCACTAGACAGCAGTTTTTCATTCTGAGTTTAATGAGCGAGCAGAAGCCGAGACAGGAAGGACCTTTCAGACGCGGGACTCACTGTGAGTCCTCAGAAGGGAAAATATCCCGGTCGGCCGCTGACCGTTTCCATACACCCAGATCATTCACAACCATTCCAATTCAACAAACATTCATATTAAAGTGGCTGAATTGTCATTTTCTCCTCTCCTTTCGCTGGAGACAGCATTTGTTAATTGTGAGCTTTATCAGCGACAGAAAGAAGTAAAACGCAGATGTTGACTCACTGGCCTCAGACTGCTGTCTATTTTGTTTATTCATGAAATGAAAGTTGATAAACATTAGATATTGAGCAGCGATACGTGGATTTTCGGGCTTTTTCACACACTGGTCTGAAATGCAGCCTCTAAAGAAGGTCTCTCCTTTCACATGAGACAGCAGTCGTTAATTGTGAGCTTAATGAGAGAGCAGAAGCGGATACACGAAGACTTTCAGATACCATACTCAGTGTGAGTCCACAGAAGGGAAAAAGATCTCCCTCGGCCACTTTCATACACCCAGATTGTTGATGAACATTAGAATTTGACAAACACTTTTATTAAATTGGCTGAGATTTTACTTTCTCCTCTCCATTCACTAGACAGCAGTTTTTCATTCTGAGCTTAGTGAGCGAGCAGAAGCCGAGACAGGAGGACTTTCAGACGCGGGAATCACCGTGAGCAGAATCCGAGACAGCAAGACTTTCAGACGCGGGACTCACTGTGAGTTCACAGACGGGAAAATGTTTCCCCTCGGTCACGGACTGTTTCCATCCATCCCTACAGTTCATGAAAATTAGAATTGGACCAATATTCATAGTAAAGTGGCTGAAATCTCATCTTCTCTTCTCCGTTCACTGGAGACAGCATTTGATAATTCTGAGCTTAATGAGCGAGCAGAAGCGAGACAGGAGGACTTTCAGACGCGGGACTCAATGTGAGTCGACAGACGGGAAAAAGATCCCCCTCGGCGGCTCACACTTTCCATACATCCCGACTGTACATGATCAATAGAATTTGACCAATATTCATATAAACGTCAATGAGATTTTACTTTCCCCTCTCCTTTCACTAGACAGCAGTTTTTCATTCTGAGTTTAATGAGCGAGCAGAAGCCGAGAAGCTTCAGACGCGGGACTCGCTGTGAGCAGAAGCCGAGACAGGCGCACTGTCAGACGCGGGAATCACTGTGAGCAGAAGTCGAGACAGGAGGAATTTCAGACGCGGGACTCACTGTGAGTCCTCAGAAGGAAAATATCCCGGTCGGCGGCCGCTGACCGTTTCCATACACGCGGGACTCACTGTGAGTCCTCAGAAGGGAAAATATCCCGGTCGGCGCCGCTGACCGTTTCCATACACCCAGATCATTCACAACCATTCGAATTCAACAAACATTCATATTAAAGTGGCTGAATTGTCATTTTCTCCTCTCCTTTCGCTGGAGACAGCATTTGTTAATTGTGAGCTTTATCAGCGACAGAAAGAAGTAAAACGCAGATGTTGACTCACTGGCCTCAGACTGCTGTCTATTTTGTTTATTCATGAAATGAAAGTTGATAAACATTAGATATTGAGCAGCGATACGTGGATTTTCGGGCTTTTTCACACACTGGTCTGAAATGCAGCCTCTAAAGAAGGTCTCTCCTTTCACATGAGACAGCAGTCGTTAATTGTGAGCTTAATGAGAGAGCAGAAGCGGATACACGAAGACTTTCAGATACCATACTCAGTGTGAGTCCACAGAAGGGAAAAAGATCTCCCTCGGCCACTTTCATACACCCAGATTGTTGATGAACATTAGAATTTGACAAACACTTTTATTAAATTGGCTGAGATTTTACTTTCTCCTCTCCATTCACTAGACAGCAGTTTTTCATTCTGAGCTTAGTGAGCGAGCAGAAGCCGAGACAGGAGGACTTTCAGACGCGGGAATCACCGTGAGCAGAATCCGAGACAGCAAGACTTTCAGACGCGGGACTCACTGTGAGTTCACAGACGGGAAAATGTTTCCCCTCGGTCACGGACTGTTTCCATCCATCCCTACAGTTCATGAAAATTAGAATTGGACCAATATTCATAGTAAAGTGGCTGAAATCTCATCTTCTCTTCTCCGTTCACTGGAGACAGCATTTGATAATTCTGAGCTTAATGAGCGAGCAGAAGCCGAGACAGGAGGACTTTCAGACGCGGGACTCAATGTGAGTCGACAGACGGGAAAAAGATCCCCTCGCGGCTCACACTTTCCATACATCCCGACTGTACATGATCAATAGAATTTGACCAATATTCATATAAAAGTCAATGAGATTTTACTTTCCCCTCTCCTTTCACTAGACAGCAGTTTTTCATTCTGAGTTTAATGAGCGAGCAGAAGCCGAGACAGGAAGGACCTTCAGACGCGGACTCGCTGTGAGCAGAAGCCGAGACAGGCGCACTGTCAGACGCGGGAATCACTGTGAGCAGAAGTCGAGACAGGGAATTTCAGACGCGGGACTCACTGTGAGTCCTCAGAAGGGAAAATATCCCGGTCGTGACCGTTTCCATACACCCAGATCATTCACAACCATTCGAATTCAACAAACATTCATATTAAAGTGGCTGAATTGTCATTTTCTCCTCTCCTTTCGCTGGAGACAGCATTTGTTAATTGTGAGCTTTATCAGCGACAGAAAGAAGTAAAACGCAGATGTTGACTCACTGGCCTCAGACTGCTGTCTATTTTGTTTATTCATGAAATGAAAGTTGATAAACATTAGATATTGAGCAGCGATACGTGGATTTTCGGGCTTTTTCACACACTGGTCTGAAATGCAGCCTCTAAAGAAGGTCTCTCCTTTCACATGAGACAGCAGTCGTTAATTGTGAGCTTAATGAGAGAGCAGAAGCGGATACACGAAGACTTTCAGATACCATACTCAGTGTGAGTCCACAGAAGGGAAAAAGATCTCCCTCGGCCACTTTCATACACCCAGATTGTTGATGAACATTAGAATTTGACAAACACTTTTATTAAATTGGCTGAGATTTTACTTTCTCCTCTCCATTCACTAGACAGCAGTTTTTCATTCTGAGCTTAGTGAGCGAGCAGAAGCCGAGACAGGAGGACTTTCAGACGCGGGAATCACCGTGAGCAGAATCCGAGACAGCAAGACTTTCAGACGCGGGACTCACTGTGAGTTCACAGACGGGAAAATGTTTCCCCTCGGTCACGGACTGTTTCCATCCATCCCTACAGTTCATGAAAATTAGAATTGGACCAATATTCATAGTAAAGTGGCTGAAATCTCATCTTCTCTTCTCCGTTCACTGGAGACAGCATTTGATAATTCTGAGCTTAATGAGCGAGCAGAAGCCGAGACAGGAGGACTTTCAGACGCGGGACTCAATGTGAGTCGACAGACGGGAAAAAGATCCCCTCGGCGCGGCTCACACTTTCCATACATCCCGACTGTACATGATCAATAGAATTTGACCAATATTCATATAAAAGTCAATGAGATTTTACTTTCCCCTCTCCTTTCACTAGACAGCAGTTTTTCATTCTGAGTTTAATGAGCGAGCAGAAGCCGAGACAGGAAGGACCTTCAGACGCGGACTCGCTGTGAGCAGAAGCCGAGACAGGACTGTCAGACGCGGGAATCACTGTGAGCAGAAGTCGAGACAGGAGGAATTTCAGACGCGGGACTCACTGTGAGTCCTCAGAAGGGAAAATATCCCGGTCCGCTGACCGTTTCCATACACCCAGATCATTCACAACCATTCGAATTCAACAAACATTCATATTAAAGTGGCTGAATTGTCATTTTCTCCTCTCCTTTCGCTGGAGACAGCATTTGTTAATTGTGAGCTTTATCAGCGACAGAAAGAAGTAAAACGCAGATGTTGACTCACTGGCCTCAGACTGCTGTCTATTTTGTTTATTCATGAAATGAAAGTTGATAAACATTAGATATTGAGCAGCGATACGTGGATTTTCGGGCTTTTTCACACACTGGTCTGAAATGCAGCCTCTAAAGAAGGTCTCTCCTTTCACATGAGACAGCAGTCGTTAATTGTGAGCTTAATGAGAGAGCAGAAGCGGATACACGAAGACTTTCAGATACCATACTCAGTGTGAGTCCACAGAAGGGAAAAAGATCTCCCTCGGCCACTTTCATACACCCAGATTGTTGATGAACATTAGAATTTGACAAACACTTTTATTAAATTGGCTGAGATTTTTACTTTCTCCTCTCCATTCACTAGACAGCAGTTTTTCATTCTGAGCTTAGTGAGCGAGCAGAAGCCGAGACAGGAGGACTTTCAGACGCGGGAATCACCGTGAGCAGAATCCGAGACAGCAAGACTTTCAGACGCGGGACTCACTGTGAGTTCACAGACGGGAAAATGTTTCCCCTCGGTCACGGACTGTTTCCATCCATCCCTACAGTTCATGAAAATTAGAATTGGACCAATATTCATAGTAAAGTGGCTGAAATCTCATCTTCTCTTCTCCGTTCACTGGAGACAGCATTTGATAATTCTGAGCTTAATGAGCGAGCAGAAGCCGAGACAGGAGGACTTTCAGACGCGGGACTCAATGTGAGTCGACAGACGGGAAAAAGATCCCCCTCGGCGGCTCACACTTTCCATACATCCGACTGTACATGATCAATAGAATTTGACCAATATTCATATAAAAGTCAATGAGATTTTACTTTCCCTCTCCTTTCACTAGACAGCAGTTTTTCATTCTGAGTTTAATGAGCGAGCAGAAGCCGAGACAGGACTTCAGAACGCGGTCACTGTGAGCAGAAGTCGAGACAGGAGGAATTTCAGACGCGGGACTCACTGTGAGTCCTCAGAAGGGAAAATATCCCGGTCGGCCGCTGACCGTTTCCATACACCCAGATCATTCACAACCATTCGAATTCAACAAACATTCATATTAAAGTGGCTGAATTGTCATTTTCTCCTCTCCTTTCGCTGGAGACAGCATTTGTTAATTGTGAGCTTTATCAGCGACAGAAAGAAGTAAAACGCAGATGTTGACTCACTGGCCTCAGACTGCTGTCTATTTTGTTTATTCATGAAATGAAAGTTGATAAACATTAGATATTGAGCAGCGATACGTGGATTTTCGGGCTTTTTCACACACTGGTCTGAAATGCAGCCTCTAAAGAAGGTCTCTCCTTTCACATGAGACAGCAGTCGTTAATTGTGAGCTTAATGAGAGAGCAGAAGCGGATACACGAAGACTTTCAGATACCATACTCAGTGTGAGTCCACAGAAGGGAAAAAGATCTCCCTCGGCCACTTTCATACACCCAGATTGTTGATGAACATTAGAATTTGACAAACACTTTTATTAAATTGGCTGAGATTTTACTTTCTCCTCTCCATTCACTAGACAGCAGTTTTTCATTCTGAGCTTAGTGAGCGAGCAGAAGCCGAGACAGGAGGACTTTCAGACGCGGGAATCACCGTGAGCAGAATCCGAGACAGCAAGACTTTCAGACGCGGGACTCACTGTGAGTTCACAGACGGGAAAATGTTTCCCCTCGGTCACGGACTGTTTCCATCCATCCCTACAGTTCATGAAAATTAGAATTGGACCAATATTCATAGTAAAGTGGCTGAAATCTCATCTTCTCTTCTCCGTTCACTGGAGACAGCATTTGATAATTCTGAGCTTAATGAGCGAGCAGAAGCCGAGACAGGAGGACTTTCAGACGCGGGACTCAATGTGAGTCGACAGACGGGAAAAAGATCCCCCTCGGCGGCTCACACTTTCCATACATCCCGACTGTACATGATCAATAGAATTTGACCAATATTCATATAAAAGTGAATGAGATTTACTTTCCCCTCTCCTTTCACTAGACAGCAGTTTTTCATTCTGAGTTTAATGAGCGAGCAGAAGCCGAGACAGGAGCACGTCAGACGCGGGAATCACTGTGAGCAGAAGTCGAGACAGGAGGAATTTCAGACGCGGGACTCACTGTGAGTCCTCAGAAGGGAAAATATCCCGGTCGGCGCTGACCGTTTCCATACACCCAGATCATTCACAACCATTCGAATTCAACAAACATTCATATTAAAGTGGCTGAATTGTCATTTTCTCCTCCTTTCGCTGGAGACAGCATTTGTTAATTGTGAGCTTTATCAGCGACAGAAAGAAGTAAAACGCAGATGTTGACTCACTGGCCTCAGACTGCTGTCTATTTTGTTTATTCATGAAATGAAAGTTGATAAACATTAGATATTGAGCAGCGATACGTGGATTTTCGGGCTTTTTCACACACTGGTCTGAAATGCAGCCTCTAAAGAAGGTCTCTCCTTTCACATGAGACAGCAGTCGTTAATTGTGAGCTTAATGAGAGAGCAGAAGCGGATACACGAAGACTTTCAGATACCATACTCAGTGTGAGTCCACAGAAGGGAAAAAGATCTCCCTCGGCCACTTTCATACACCCAGATTGTTGATGAACATTAGAATTTGACAAACACTTTTATTAAATTGGCTGAGATTTTACTTTCTCCTCTCCATTCACTAGACAGCAGTTTTTCATTCTGAGCTTAGTGAGCGAGCAGAAGCCGAGACAGGAGGACTTTCAGACGCGGGAATCACCGTGAGCAGAATCCGAGACAGCAAGACTTTCAGACGCGGGACTCACTGTGAGTTCACAGACGGGAAAATGTTTCCCCTCGGTCACGGACTGTTTCCATCCATCCCTACAGTTCATGAAAATTAGAATTGGACCAATATTCATAGTAAAGTGGCTGAAATCTCATCTTCTCTTCTCCGTTCACTGGAGACAGCATTTGATAATTCTGAGCTTAATGAGCGAGCAGAAGCCGAGACAGGAGGACTTTCAGACGCGGGGACTCAATGTGAGTCGACAGACGGGAAAAAGATCCCCCTCGGCGGCTCACACTTTCCATACATCCCGACTGTACATGATCAATAGAATTTGACCAATATTCATATAAAAGTCAATGAGATTTTACTTTCCCCTCTCCTTTCACTAGACAGCAGTTTTTCATTCTGAGTTTAATGAGCGAGCAGAAGCCGAGACAGGAAGGACCTTCAGACGCGGTTCACTGTGAGCAGAAGCCGAGACAGGAGGAATTTCAGACGCGGGACACTGTGAGTCCTCAGAAGGGAAAATATCCCGGTCGGCCGCTGACCGTTTCCATACACCCAGATCATTCACAACCATTCGAATTCAACAAACATTCATATTAAAGTGGCTGAATTGTCATTTTCTCTCCTCTCCTTTCGCTGGAGACAGCATTTGTTAATTGTGAGCTTTATCAGCGACAGAAAGAAGTAAAACGCAGATGTTGACTCACTGGCCTCAGACTGCTGTCTATTTTTTTATTCATGAAATGAAAGTTGATAAACATTAGATATTGAGCAGCGATACGTGGATTTTCGGGCTTTTTCACACACTGGTCTGAAATGCAGCCTCTAAAAGAAGGTCTCTCCTTTCACATGAGACAGCAGTCGTTAATTGTGAGCTTAATGAGAGAGCAGAAGCGGATACACGAAGACTTTCAGATACCATACTCAGTGTGAGTCCACAGAAGGGAAAAAGATCTCCCTCGGCCACTTTCATACACCCAGATTGTTGATGAACATTAGAATTTGACAAACACTTTTATTAAATTGGCTGAGATTTTACTTTCTCCTCTCCATTCACTAGACAGCAGTTTTTCATTCTGAGCTTAGTGAGCGAGCAGAAGCCGAGACAGGAGGACTTTCAGACGCGGGAATCACCGTGAGCAGAATCCGAGACAGCAAGACTTTCAGACGCGGGACTCACTGTGAGTTCACAGACGGGAAAATGTTTCCCCTCGGTCACGGACTGTTTCCATCCATCCCTACAGTTCATGAAAATTAGAATTGGACCAATATTCATAGTAAAGTGGCTGAAATCTCATCTTCTCTTCTCCGTTCACTGGAGACAGCATTTG
>NW_026117143.1:0-11214 GCF_001640805.2 Lates calcarifer | reverse complement strand
TCTCCCTCGGCCACTTTCATACACCCAGATTGTTGATGAACATTAGAATTTGACAAACACTTTTATTAAATTGGCTGAGATTTTACTTTCTCCTCTCCATTCACTAGACAGCAGTTTTTCATTCTGAGCTTAGTGAGCGAGCAGAAGCCGAGACAGGAGGACTTTCAACGCGGGAATTGAGCAGAATCCGAGACAGCAAGACTTTCAGACGCGGGACTCACTGTGAGTTCACAGACGGGAAAATGTTTCCCTCGGTCACGGACTGTTTCCATCCATCCCTACAGTTCATGAAAATTAGAATTGGACCAATATTCATAGTAAAAGTGCTGAAATCTCATCTTCTCTTCTCCGTTCACTGGAGACAGCATTTGATAATTCTGAGCTTAATGAGCGAGCAGAAGCCGAGACAGGAGGACTTTCAGACGCGGGACTCAATGTGAGTCGACAGACGGGAAAAAGATCCCCCTCGGCGGCTCACACTTTCCATACATCCCGACTGTACATGATCAATAGAATTTGACCAATATTCATATAAAAGTCAATGAGATTTTACTTTCCCCTCTCCTTTCACTAGACAGCAGTTTTTCATTCTGAGTTTAATGAGCGAGCAGAAGCCGAGACAGGAAGGACCTTCAGACGCGGGACTCGCTGTGAGCAGAAGCGAGACAGGCGCACTGTCAGACGCGGGAATCACTGTGAGCAGAAGTCGAGACAGGAGGAATTTCAGACGCGGGACTCACTGTGAGTCCTCAGAAGGGAAAATATCCCGGTCGGCCGCTGACCGTTTCCATACACCCAGATCATTCACAACCATTCGAATTCAACAAACATTCATATTAAAGTGGCTGAATTGTCATTTTCTCCTCTCCTTTCGCTGGAGACAGCATTTGTTAATTGTGAGCTTTATCAGCGACAGAAAGAAGTAAAACGCAGATGTTGACTCACTGGCCTCAGACTGCTGTCTATTTTGTTTATTCATGAAATGAAAGTTGATAAACATTAGATATTGAGCAGCGATACGTGGATTTTCGGGCTTTTTCACACACTGGTCTGAAATGCAGCCTCTAAAGAAGGTCTCTCCTTTCACATGAGACAGCAGTCGTTAATTGTGAGCTTAATGAGAGAGCAGAAGCGGATACACGAAGACTTTCAGATACCATACTCAGTGTGAGTCCACAGAAGGGAAAAAGATCTCCCTCGGCCACTTTCATACACCCAGATTGTTGATGAACATTAGAATTTGACAAACACTTTTATTAAATTGGCTGAGATTTTACTTTCTCCTCTCCATTCACTAGACAGCAGTTTTTCATTCTGAGCTTAGTGAGCGAGCAGAAGCCGAGACAGGAGGACTTTCAGACGCGGGAATCACCGTGAGCAGAATCCGAGACAGCAAGACTTTCAGACGCGGGACTCACTGTGAGTTCACAGACGGGAAAATGTTTCCCCTCGGTCACGGACTGTTTCCATCCATCCCTACAGTTCATGAAAATTAGAATTGGACCAATATTCATAGTAAAGTGCTGAAAATCTCATCTTCTCTTCTCCGTTCACTGGAGACAGCATTTGATAATTCTGAGCTTAATGAGCGAGCAGAAGCCGAGACAGGAGGACTTTCAGACGCGGGACTCAATGTGAGTCGACAGACGGGAAAAAGATCCCCCTCGGCGGCTCACACTTTCCATACATCCCGACTGTACATGATCAATAGAATTTGACCAATATTCATATAAAGTCAATGAGATTTTACTTTCCCCTCTCCTTTCACTAGACAGCAGTTTTTCATTCTGAGTTTAATGAGCGAGCAGAAGCCGAGACAGGAAGGACCTTCAGAGGACTCGCTGTGAGCAGAAGCCGAGACAGGCGCACTGTCAGACGCGGGAATCACTGTGAGCAGAAGTCGAGACAGGAGGAATTTCAGACGCGGGACTCACTGTGAGTCCTCAGAAGGGAAAATATCCCGGTCGGCCGCTGACCGTTTCCATACACCCAGATCATTCACAACCATTCGAATTCAACAAACATTCATATTAAAGTGGCTGAATTGTCATTTTCTCCTCTCCTTTCGCTGGAGACAGCATTTGTTAATTGTGAGCTTTATCAGCGACAGAAAGAAGTAAAACGCAGATGTTGACTCACTGGCCTCAGACTGCTGTCTATTTTGTTTATTCATGAAATGAAAGTTGATAAACATTAGATATTGAGCAGCGATACGTGGATTTTCGGGCTTTTTCACACACTGGTCTGAAATGCCTCTAAAGAAGGTCTCTCCTTTCACATGAGACAGCAGTCGTTAATTGTGAGCTTAATGAGAGAGCAGAAGCGGATACACGAAGACTTTCAGATACCATACTCAGTGTGAGTCCACAGAAGGGAAAAAGATCTCCCTCGGCCACTTTCATACACCCAGATTGTTGATGAACATTAGAATTTGACAAACACTTTTTATTAAATTGGCTGAGATTTTACTTTCTCCTCTCCATTCACTAGACAGCAGTTTTTCATTCTGAGCTTAGTGAGCGAGCAGAAGCCGAGACAGGAGGACTTTCAGACGCGGGAATCACCGTGAGCAGAATCGAGACAGCAAGACTTTCAGACGCGGGACTCACTGTGAGTTCACAGACGGGAAAATGTTTCCCCTCGGTCACGGACTGTTTCCATCCATCCCTACAGTTCATGAAAATTAGAATTGGACCAATATTCATAGTAAAGTGGCTGAAATCTCATCTTCTCTTCTCCGTTCACTGGAGACAGCATTTGATAATTCTGAGCTTAATGAGCGAGCAGAAGCCGAGACAGGAGGACTTTCAGACGCGGGACTCAATGTGAGTCGACAGACGGGAAAAAGATCCCCCTCGGCGGCTCACACTTTCCATACATCCCGACTGTACATGATCATAGAATTTGACCAATATTCATATAAAAGTCAATGAGATTTTACTTTCCCCTCTCCTTTCACTAGACAGCAGTTTTTCATTCTGAGTTTAATGAGCGAGCAGAAGCCGAGACAGGAAGGACCTTCAGACGCGGGACTCGCTGTGAGCAGAAGCCGAGACAGGCGCACTGTCAGACGCGGGAATCACTGTGAGCAGAAGTCGAGACAGGAGGAATTTCAGACGCGGGACTCACTGTGAGTCCTCAGAAGGGAAAATATCCCGGTCGGCCGCTGACCGTTTCCATACACCCAGATCATTCACAACCATTCGAATTCAACAAACATTCATATTAAAGTGGCTGAATTGTCATTTTCTCCTCTCCTTTCGCTGGAGACAGCATTTGTTAATTGTGAGCTTTATCAGCGACAGAAAGAAGTAAAACGCAGATGTTGACTCACTGGCCTCAGACTGCTGTCTATTTTGTTTATTCATGAAATGAAAGTTGATAAACATTAGATATTGAGCAGCGATACGTGGATTTTCGGGCTTTTTCACACACTGGTCTGAAATGCAGCCTCTAAAGAAGGTCTCTCCTTTCACATGAGACAGCAGTCGTTAATTGTGAGCTTAATGAGAGAGCAGAAGCGGATACACGAAGACTTTCAGATACCATACTCAGTGTGAGTCCACAGAAGGGAAAAAGATCTCCCTCGGCCACTTTCATACACCCAGATTGTTGATGAACATTAGAATTTGACAAACACTTTTATTAAATTGGCTGAGATTTTACTTTCTCCTCTCCATTCACTAGACAGCAGTTTTTCATTCTGAGCTTAGTGAGCGAGCAGAAGCCGAGACAGGAGGACTTTCAGACGCGGGAATCACCGTGAGCAGAATCCGAGACAGCAAGACTTTCAGACGCGGGACTCACTGTGAGTTCACAGACGGGAAAATGTTTCCCCTCGGTCACGGACTGTTTCCATCCATCCCTACAGTTCATGAAAATTAGAATTGGACCAATATTCATAGTAAAGTGGCTGAAATCTCATCTTCTCTTCTCCGTTCACTGGAGACAGCATTTGATAATTCTGAGCTTAATGAGCGAGCAGAAGCCGAGACAGGAGGACTTTCAGACGCGGGACTCAATGTGAGTCGACAGACGGGAAAAAGATCCCCCTCGGCGGCTCACACTTTCCATACATCCCGACTGTACATGATCATAGAATTTGACCAATATTCATATAAAGTCAATGAGATTTTACTTTCCCCTCTCCTTTCACTAGACAGCAGTTTTTCATTCTGAGTTTAATGAGCGAGCAGAAGCCGAGACAGGCGCACTTCAGACGCGGGAATCACTGTGAGCAGAAGTCGAGACAGGAGGAATTTCAGACGCGGGACTCACTGTGAGTCCTCAGAAGGGAAAATATCCCGGTCGGCCGCTGACCGTTTCCATACACCCAGATCATTCACAACCATTCGAATTCAACAAACATTCATATTAAAGTGGCTGAATTGTCATTTTCTCCTCTCCTTTCGCTGGAGACAGCATTTGTTAATTGTGAGCTTTATCAGCGACAGAAAGAAGTAAAACGCAGATGTTGACTCACTGGCCTCAGACTGCTGTCTATTTTGTTTATTCATGAAATGAAAGTTGATAAACATTAGATATTGAGCAGCGATACGTGGATTTTCGGGCTTTTTCACACACTGGTCTGAAATGCAGCCTCTAAAGAAGGTCTCTCCTTTCACATGAGACAGCAGTCGTTAATTGTGAGCTTAATGAGAGAGCAGAAGCGGATACACGAAGACTTTCAGATACCATACTCAGTGTGAGTCCACAGAAGGGAAAAAGATCTCCCTCGGCCACTTTCATACACCCAGATGTTGATGAACATTAGAATTTGACAAACACTTTTATTAAATTGGCTGAGATTTTACTTTCTCCTCTCCATTCACTAGACAGCAGTTTTTCATTCTGAGCTTAGTGAGCGAGCAGAAGCCGAGACAGGAGGACTTTCAGACGCGGGAATCACCGTGAGCAGAATCCGAGACAGCAAGACTTTCAGACGCGGGACTCACTGTGAGTTCACAGACGGGAAAATGTTTCCCCTCGGTCACGGACTGTTTCCATCCATCCCTACAGTTCATGAAAATTAGAATTGGACCAATATTCATAGTAAAGTGGCTGAAATCTCATCTTCTCTTCTCCGTTCACTGGAGACAGCATTTGATAATTCTGAGCTTAATGAGCGAGCAGAAGCCGAGACAGGAGGACTTTCAGACGCGGGACTCAATGTGAGTCGACAGACGGGAAAAAGATCCCCCTCGGCGGCTCACACTTTCC
Source organism: Lates calcarifer (assembly GCF_001640805.2). Classification (NCBI taxonomy): domain Eukaryota; kingdom Metazoa; phylum Chordata; class Actinopteri; family Centropomidae; genus Lates; species Lates calcarifer. The sequence continues at coordinate 5,994 of NW_026117143.1, read as the reverse complement.
ATACATCCCGACTGTACATGATCAGTAGAATTTGACCAATATTCATATAAAAGTCAATGAGATTTTACTTTCCCCTCTCCTTTCACTAGACAGCAGTTTTTCATTCTGAGTTTAATGAGCGAGCAGAAGCGAGACAGGGACTGTCAGAACGGGAATCACTGTGAGCAGAAGTCGAGACAGGAGGAATTTCAGACGCGGGACTCACTGTGAGTCCTCAGAAGGGAAAATATCCCGGTCGGCCGCTGACCGTTTCCATACACCCAGATCATTCACAACCATTCGAATTCAACAAACATTCATATTAAAGTGGCTGAATTGTCATTTTCTCCTCTCCTTTCGCTGGAGACAGCATTTGTTAATTGTGAGCTTTATCAGCGACAGAAAGAAGTAAAACGCAGATGTTGACTCACTGGCCTCAGACTGCTGTCTATTTTGTTTATTCATGAAATGAAAGTTGATAAACATTAGATATTGAGCAGCGATACGTGGATTTTCGGGCTTTTTCACACACTGGTCTGAAATGCAGCCTCTAAAGAAGGTCTCTCCTTTCACATGAGACAGCAGTCGTTAATTGTGAGCTTAATGAGAGAGCAGAAGCGGATACACGAAGACTTTCAGATACCATACTCAGTGTGAGTCCACAGAAGGGAAAAAGATCTCCCTCGGCCACTTTCATACACCCAGATTGTGATGAACATTAGAATTTGACACTTTTATTAAATTGGCTGAGATTTTACTTTCTCCTCTCCATTCACTAGACAGCAGTTTTTCATTCTGATAGTGAGCGAGCAGAAGCCGAGACAGGAGGACTTTCAGACGCGGGAATCACCGTGAGCAGAATCCGAGACAGCAAGACTTTCAGACGCGGGACTCACTGTGAGTTCACAGACGGGAAAATGTTTCCCTCGGTCACGGACTGTTTCCATCCATCCCTACAGTTCATGAAAATTAGAATTGGACCAATATTCATAGTAAAGTGGCTGAAATCTCATCTTCTCTTCTCCGTTCACTGGAGACAGCATTTGATAATCTGAGCTTAATGAGCGAGCAGAAGCCGAGACAGGAGGACTTTCAGACGCGGGACTCAATGTGAGTCGACAGACGGGAAAAAGATCCCCTCGCGGCTCACACTTTCCATACATCCCGACTGTACATGATCAATAGAATTTGACCAATATTCATATAAAGTGAATGAGATTTTACTTTCCCCTCTCCTTTCACTAGACAGCAGTTTTTCATTCTGAGTTTAATGAGCTTTCAGAACCGGTAGAGCAGAAGCCGAGACAGGCAGGACCTTCAGACGCGGACTCGCTGTGAGCAGAAGCCGAGACAGGCGCACTGTCAGACGCGGGAATCACTGTGAGCAGAAGTCGAGACAGGAGGAATTTCAGACGCGGGACTCACTGTGAGTCCTCAGAAGGGAAAATATCCCGGTCGGCCGCTGACCGTTTCCATACACCCAGATCATTCACAACCATTCGAATTCAACAAACATTCATATTAAAGTGGCTGAATTGTCATTTTCTCCTCTCCTTTCGCTGGAGACAGCATTTGTTAATTGTGAGCTTTATCAGCGACAGAAAGAAGTAAAACGCAGATGTTGACTCACTGGCCTCAGACTGCTGTCTATTTTGTTTATTGATGAAATGAAAGTTGATAAACATTAGATATTGAGCAGCGATACGTGGATTTTCGGGCTTTTTCACACACTGGTCTGAAATGCAGCCTCTAAAGAAGGTCTCTCCTTTCACATGAGACAGCAGTCGTTAATTGTGAGCTTAATGAGAGAGCAGAAGCGGATACACGAAGATTTCAGATACCATACTCAGTGTGAGTCCACAGAAGGGAAAAAGATCTCCCTCGGCCACTTTCATACACCCAGATTGTTGATGAACATTAGAATTTGACAAACACTTTTATTAAATTGGCTGAGATTTTACTTTCTCCTCTCCATTCACTAGACAGCAGTTTTTCATTCTGAGCTTAGTGAGCGAGCAGAAGCCGAGACAGGAGGACTTTCAGACGCGGGAATCACCGTGAGCAGAATCCGAGACAGCAAGACTTTCAGACGCGGGACTCACTGTGAGTTCACAGACGGGAAAATGTTTCCCCTCGTCACGGACTGTTTCCATCCATCCCTACAGTTCATGAAAATTAGAATTGGACCAATATTCATAGTAAAGTGGCTGAAATCTCATCTTTCTCTCTCCGTTCACTGGAGATAGCATTTGATAATCCTGAGCTTAATGAGCGAGCAGAAGCCGAGACAGGAGGACTTTCAGACGCGGGACTCAATGTGAGTCGACAGACGGGAAAAAGATCCCCTCGGCGGCTCACACTTTCCATACATCCCGACTGTACATGATCAATAGAATTTGACCAATATTCATATAAAAGTGAATGAGATTTTACTTTCCCCTCTCCTTTCACTAGACAGCAGTTTTTCATTCTGAGTTTAATGAGCGAGCAGAAGCCGAGACAGGAAGGACCTTCAGAACCGGTACTCGCTGTGAGCAGAAGCCGAGACAGCAGGACTTCAGACGCGGGACTCGCTGTGAGCAGAAGCGAGACAGGAGGAATTTCAGACGCGGGACTCACTGTGAGTCCTCAGAAGGGAAAATATCCCGGTCGGCCGCTGACCGTTTCCATACACCCAGATCATTCACAACCATTCGAATTAAGAACATTCATATTAAAGTGGCTGAATTGTCATTTTCTCCTCTCCTTTCGCTGGAGACAGCATTTGTTAATTGTGAGCTTTATCAGCGACAGAAAGAAGTAAAACGCAGATGTTGACTCACTGGCCTCAGACTGCTGTCTATTTTGTTTATTGATGAAATGAAAGTTGATAAACATTAGATATTGAGCAGCGATACGTGGATTTTCGGGCTTTTTCACACACTGGTCTGAAATGCAGCCTCTAAAGAAGGTCTCTCCTTTCACATGAGACAGCAGTCGTTAATTGTGAGCTTAATGAGAGAGCAGAAGCGGATACACGAAGACTTTCAGATACCATACTCAGTGTGAGTCCACAGAAGGGAAAAAGATCTCCCTCGGCCACTTTCATACACCCAGATTGTTGATGAACATTAGAATTTGACAAACACTTTATTAAATTGGCTGAGATTTTACTTTCTCCTCTCCATTCACTAGACAGCAGTTTTTCATTCTGAGCTTAGTGAGCGAGCAGAAGCCGAGACAGGAGGACTTTCAGACGCGGGAATCACCGTGAGCAGAATCCGAGACAGCAAGACTTTCAGACGCGGGACTCACTGTGAGTTCACAGACGGGAAAATGTTTCCCCTCGGTCACGGACTGTTTCCATCCATCCCTACAGTTCATGAAAATTAGAATTGGACCAATATTCATAGTAAAGTGGCTGAAATCTCATCTTCTCTTCTCCGTTCACTGGAGACAGCATTTGATAATCTGAGCTTAATGAGCGAGCAGAAGCCGAGACAGGAGGACTTTCAGACGCGGGACTCAATGTGAGTCGACAGACGGGAAAAAGATCCCCCTCGGCGGCTCACACTTTCCATACATCCCGACTGTACATGATCAATAGAATTTGACCAATATTCATATAAAAGTGAATGAGATTTTACTTTTCCCCTCTCCTTTCACTAGACAGCAGTTTTTCATTCTGAGTTTAATGAGCGAGCAGAAGCCGAGACAGGAAGGACCTTCAGAAGGTACTCGCTGTGAGCAGAAGCCGAGACAGCATTCAGACGCGGGACTCGCTGTGAGCAGAAGCCGAGACAGGCGCACTGTCAGAGGGAATCACTGTGAGCAGAAGTCGAGACAGGAGGAATTTCAGACGCGGGACTCACTGTGAGTCCTCAGAAGGGAAAATATCCCGGTCGGCCGCTGACCGTTTCCATACACCCAGATCATTCACAACCATTCGAATTCAGAAACATTCATATTAAAGTGGCTGAATTGTCATTTTCTCCTCTCCTTTCGCTGGAGACAGCATTTGTTAATTGTGAGCTTTATCAGCGACAGAAAGAAGTAAAACGCAGATGTTGACTCACTGGCCTCAGACTGCTGTCTATTTTGTTTATTGATGAAATGAAAGTTGATAAACATTAGATATTGAGCAGCGATACGTGGATTTTCGGGCTTTTTCACACACTGGTCTGAAATGCAGCCTCTAAAGAAGGTCTCTCCTTTCACATGAGACAGCAGTCGTTAATTGTGAGCTTAATGAGAGAGCAGAAGCGGATACACGAAGACTTTCAGATACCATACTCAGTGTGAGTCCACAGAAGGGAAAAAGATCTCCCTCGGCCACTTTCATACACCCAGATTGTTGATGAACATTAGAATTTGACAAACACTTTTATTAAATTGGCTGAGATTTTACTTTCTCCTCTCCATTCACTAGACAGCAGTTTTTCATTCTGAGCTTAGTGAGCGAGCAGAAGCCGAGACAGGAGGACTTTCAGACGCGGGAATCACCGTGAGCAGAATCCGAGACAGCAAGACTTTCAGACGCGGGACTCACTGTGAGTTCACAGACGGGAAAATGTTTCCCCTCGGTCACGGACTGTTTCCATCCATCCCTACAGTTCATGAAAATTAGAATTGGACCAATATTCATAGTAAAGTGGCTGAAATCTCATCTTCTCTTCTCCGTTCACTGGAGATAGCATTTGATAATTCTGAGCTTAATGAGCGAGCAGAAGCCGAGACAGGAGGACTTTCAGACGCGGGACTCAATGTGAGTCGACAGACGGGAAAAAGATCCCCCTCGGCGGCTCACACTTTCCATACATCCCGACTGTACATGATCAATAGAATTTGACCAATATTCATATAAAAGTGAATGAGATTTTACTTTCCCCTCTCCTTTCACTAGACAGCAGTTTTTCATTCTGAGTTTAATGAGCGAGCAGAAGCCGAGACAGGAAGGACCTTCAGAACCGGTACTCGCTGTGAGCAGAAGCCGAGAGGTGTGCACTGTCAGACGCGGGAATCACTGTGAGCAGAAGTCGAGACAGGAGGAATTTCAGACGCGGACTCACTGTGAGTCCTCAGAAGGGAAATCCCGGTCGGCCGCTGACCGTTTCCATACACCCAGATCATTCACAACCATTCGAATTTAAAAACATTCATATTAAAGTGGCTGAATTGTCATTTTCTCCTCTCCTTTCGCTGGAGACAGCATTTGTTAATTGTGAGCTTATCAGCGACAGAAAGAAGTAAAACGCAGATGTTGACACTGGCCTCAGACTGCTGTCTATTTTTTATTGATGAAATGAAAGTTGATAAACATTAGATATTGAGCAGCGATACGTGGATTTTCGGGCTTTTTCACACACTGGTCTGAAATGCAGCCTCTAAAGAAGGTCTCTCCTTTCACATGAGACAGCAGTCGTTAATTGTGAGCTTAATGAGAGAGCAGAAGCGGATACACGAAGACTTTCAGATACCATACTCAGTGTGAGTCCACAGAAGGGAAAAAGATCTCCCTCGGCCACTTTCATACACCCAGATTGTTGATGAACATTAGAATTTGACAAACACTTTTATTAAATTGGCTGAGATTTTACTTTCTCCTCTCCATTCACTAGACAGCAGTTTTTCATTCTGAGCTTAGTGAGCGAGCAGAAGCCGAGACAGGAGGACTTTCAGACGCGGGAATCACCGTGAGCAGAATCCGAGACAGCAAGACTTTCAGACGCGGGACTCACTGTGAGTTCACAGACGGGAAAATGTTTCCCCTCGGTCACGGACTGTTTCCATCCATCCCTACAGTTCATGAAAATTAGAATTGGACCAATATTCATAGTAAAGTGGCTGAAATCTCATCTTCTCTTCTCCGTTCACTGGAGACAGCATTTGATAATTCTGAGCTTAATGAGCGAGCAGAAGCCGAGACAGGAGGACTTTCAGACGCGGGACTCAATGTGAGTCGACAGACGGGAAAAAGACCCCCTCGGCGGCTCACACTTTCCATACATCCCGACTGTACATGATCAATAGAATTTG
>NW_026117142.1:0-18762 GCF_001640805.2 Lates calcarifer | reverse complement strand
TCTCCTTTCGCTGGAGACAGCATTTGTTAATTGTGAGCTTTATCAGCGACAGAAAGAAGTAAAACGCAGATGTTGACTCACTGGCCTCAGACTGCTGTCTATTTTGTTTATTCATGAAATGAAAGTTGATAAACATTAGATATTGAGCAGCGATACGTGGATTTTCGGGCTTTTTCACACACTGGTCTGAAATGCAGCCTCTAAAGAAGGTCTCTCCTTTCACATGAGACAGCAGTCGTTAATTGTGAGCTTAATGAGAGAGCAGAAGCGGATACACGAAGACTTTCAGATACCATACTCAGTGTGAGTCCACAGAAGGGAAAAAGATCTCCCTCGGCCACTTTCATACACCCAGATTGTTGATGAACATTAGAATTTGACAAACACTTTTATTAAATTGGCTGAGATTTTACTTTCTCCTCTCCATTCACTAGACAGCAGTTTTTCATTCTGAGCTTAGTGAGCGAGCAGAAGCCGAGACAGGAGGACTTTCAGACGCGGGAATCACCGTGAGCAGAATCCGAGACAGCAAGACTTTCAGACGCGGGACTCACTGTGAGTTCACAGACGGGAAAATGTTTCCCCTCGGTCACGGACTGTTTCCATCCATCCCTACAGTTCATGAAAATTAGAATTGGACCAATATTCATAGTAAAGTGGCTGAAATCTCATCTTCTCTTCTCCGTTCACTGGAGACAGCATTTGATAATTCTGAGCTTAATGAGCGAGCAGAAGCCGAGACAGGAGGACTTTCAGACGCGGGACTCAATGTGAGTCGACAGACGGGAAAAAGATCCCCCTCGGCGGCTCACACTTTCCATACATCCCGACTGTACATGATCAATAGAATTTGACCAATATTCATATAAAAGTGAATGAGATTTTACTTTCCCCTCTCCTTTCACTAGACAGCAGTTTTTCATTCTGAGTTTAATGAGCGAGCAGAAGCCGAGACAGGAAGGACCTTCAGACGCGGGACTCGCTGTGAGCAGAAGCCGAGACAGACTGTCAGACGCGGGAATCACTGTGAGCAGAAGTCGAGACAGGAGGAATTTCAGACGCGGGACTCACTGTGAGTCCTCAGAAGGGAAAATATCCCGGTCGGCCGCTGACCGTTTCCATACACCCAGATCATTCACAACCATTCGAATTCAACAAACATTCATATTAAAGTGGCTGAATTGTCATTTTCTCCTCTCCTTTCGCTGGAGACAGCATTTGTTAATTGTGAGCTTTATCAGCGACAGAAAGAAGTAAAACGCAGATGTTGACTCACTGGCCTCAGACTGCTGTCTATTTTGTTTATTCATGAAATGAAAGTTGATAAACATTAGATATTGAGCAGCGATACGTGGATTTTCGGGCTTTTTCACACACTGGTCTGAAATGCAGCCTCTAAAGAAGGTCTCTCCTTTCACATGAGACAGCAGTCGTTAATTGTGAGCTTAATGAGAGAGCAGAAGCGGATACACGAAGACTTTCAGATACCATACTCAGTGTGAGTCCACAGAAGGGAAAAAGATCTCCCTCGGCCACTTTCATACACCCAGATTGTTGATGAACATTAGAATTTGACAAACACTTTTATTAAATTGGCTGAGATTTTACTTTCTCCTCTCCATTCACTAGACAGCAGTTTTTCATTCTGAGCTTAGTGAGCGAGCAGAAGCCGAGACAGGAGGACTTTCAGACGCGGGAATCACCGTGAGCAGAATCCGAGACAGCAAGACTTTCAGACGCGGGACTCACTGTGAGTTCACAGACGGGAAAATGTTTCCCCTCGGTCACGGACTGTTTCCATCCATCCCTACAGTTCATGAAAATTAGAATTGGACCAATATTCATAGTAAAGTGGCTGAAATCTCATCTTCTCTTCTCCGTTCACTGGAGACAGCATTTGATAATTCTGAGCTTAATGAGCGAGCAGAAGCCGAGACAGGAGGACTTTCAGACGCGGGACTCAATGTGAGTCGACAGACGGGAAAAAGATCCCCTCGGCGGCTCACACTTTCCATACATCCCGACTGTACATGATCAATAGAATTTGACCAATATTCATATAAAAGTGAATGAGATTTTACTTTCCCCTCTCCTTTCACTAGACAGCAGTTTTTCATTCTGAGTTTAATGAGCGAGCAGAAGCCGAGACAGGAAGGACCTTCAGACGCGGGACTCGCTGTGAGCAGAAGCCGAGACAGGCGCACTGTCAGACGCGGGAATCACTGTGAGCAGAAGTCGAGACAGGAGGAATTTCAGACGCGGGACTCACTGTGAGTCCTCAGAAGGGAAAATATCCCGGTCGGCCGCTGACCGTTTCCATACACCCAGATCATTCACAACCATTCGAATTCAACAAACATTCATATTAAAGTGGCTGAATTGTCATTTTCTCCTCTCCCTTTCGCTGGAGACAGCATTTGTTAATTGTGAGCTTTATCAGCGACAGAAAGAAGTAAAACGCAGATGTTGACTCACTGGCCTCAGACTGCTGTCTATTTTGTTTATTCATGAAATGAAAGTTGATAAACATTAGATATTGAGCAGCGATACGTGGATTTTCGGGCTTTTTCACACACTGGTCTGAAATGCAGCCTCTAAAGAAGGTCTCTCCTTTCACATGAGACAGCAGTCGTTAATTGTGAGCTTAATGAGAGAGCAGAAGCGGATACACGAAGACTTTCAGATACCATACTCAGTGTGAGTCCACAGAAGGGAAAAAGATCTCCCTCGGCCACTTTCATACACCCAGATTGTTGATGAACATTAGAATTTGACAAACACTTTTATTAAATTGGCTGAGATTTTACTTTCTCCTCTCCATTCACTAGACAGCAGTTTTTCATTCTGAGCTTAGTGAGCGAGCAGAAGCCGAGACAGGAGGACTTTCAGACGCGGGAATCACCGTGAGCAGAATCCGAGACAGCAAGACTTTCAGACGCGGGACTCACTGTGAGTTCACAGACGGGAAAATGTTTCCCCTCGGTCACGGACTGTTTCCATCCATCCCTACAGTTCATGAAAATTAGAATTGGACCAATATCATAGTAAAGTGGCTGAAATCTCATCTTCTCTTCTCCGTTCACTGGAGACAGCATTTGATAATTCTGAGCTTAATGAGCGAGCAGAAGCCGAGACAGGAGGACTTTCAGACGCGGGACTCAATGTGAGTCGACAGACGGGAAAAAGATCCCCCTCGGCGGCTCACACTTTCCATACATCCCGACTGTACATGATCAATAGAATTTGACCAATATTCATATAAAAGTCAATGAGATTTTACTTTCCCCTCTCCTTTCACTAGACAGCAGTTTTTCATTCTGAGTTTAATGAGCGAGCAGAAGCCGAGACAGGAAGGACCTTCAGAACGCGGGACTCGCTGTGAGCAGAAGCCGAGACAGGCGCACTGTCAGACGCGGGAATCACTGTGAGCAGAAGTCGAGACAGGAGGAATTTCAGACGCGGGACTCACTGTGAGTCCTCAGAAGGGAAAATATCCCGGTCGGTCGGCCGCTGACCGTTTCCATACACCCAGATCATTCACAACCATTCGAATTCAACAAACATTCATATTAAAGTGGCTGAATTGTCATTTTCTCCTCTCCTTTCGCTGGAGACAGCATTTGTTAATTGTGAGCTTTCAGCGACAGAAAGAAGTAAAACGCAGATGTTGACTCACTGGCCTCAGACTGCTGTCTATTTTGTTTATTCATGAAATGAAAGTTGATAAACATTAGATATTGAGCAGCGATACGTGGATTTTCGGGCTTTTTCACACACTGGTCTGAAATGCAGCCTCTAAAGAAGGTCTCTCCTTTCACATGAGACAGCAGTCGTTAATTGTGAGCTTAATGAGAGAGCAGAAGCGGATACACGAAGACTTTCAGATACCATACTCAGTGTGAGTCCACAGAAGGGAAAAAGATCTCCCTCGGCCACTTTCATACACCCAGATTGTTGATGAACATTAGAATTTGACAAACACTTTTATTAAATTGGCTGAGATTTTACTTTCTCCTCTCCATTCACTAGACAGCAGTTTTTCATTCTGAGCTTAGTGAGCGAGCAGAAGCCGAGACAGGAGGACTTTCAGACGCGGGAATCACCGTGAGCAGAATCCGAGACAGCAAGACTTCAGACGCGGGACTCACTGTGAGTTCACAGACGGGAAAATGTTTCCCCTCGGTCACGGACTGTTTCCATCCATCCCTACAGTTCATGAAAATTAGAATTGGACCAATATTCATAGTAAAGTGGCTGAAATCTCATCTTCTCTTCTCCGTTCACTGGAGACAGCATTTGATAATTCTGAGCTTAATGAGCGAGCAGAAGCCGAGACAGGAGGACTTTCAGACGCGGACTCAATGTGAGTCGACAGACGGGAAAAAGATCCCCCTCGGCGGCTCACACTTTCCATACATCCCGACTGTACATGATCAATAGAATTTGACCAATATTCATATAAAAGTCAATGAGATTTTACTTTCCCCTCTCCTTTCACTAGACAGCAGTTTTTCATTCTGAGTTTAATGAGCGAGCAGAAGCGAGACAGGAAGGACCTTCAGACGCGGGACTCGCTGTGAGCAGAAGCCGAGACAGGCGCACTGTCAGACGCGGGAATCACTGTGAGCAGAAGTCGAGACAGGAGGAATTTCAGACGCGGGACTCACTGTGAGTCCTCAGAAGGGAAAATATCCCGGTCGGCCGCTGACCGTTTCCATACACCCAGATCATTCACAACCATTCCAATTTCAACAAACATTCATATTAAAGTGGCTGAATTGTCATTTTCTCCTCTCCTTTCGCTGGAGACAGCATTTGTTAATTGTGAGCTTTATCAGCGACAGAAAGAAGTAAAACGCAGATGTTGACTCACTGGCCTCAGACTGCTGTCTATTTTGTTTATTCATGAAATGAAAGTTGATAAACATTAGATATTGAGCAGCGATACGTGGATTTTCGGGCTTTTTCACACACTGGTCTGAAATGCAGCCTCTAAAGAAGGTCTCTCCTTTCACATGAGACAGCAGTCGTTAATTGTGAGCTTAATGAGAGAGCAGAAGCGGATACACGAAGACTTTCAGATACCATACTCAGTGTGAGTCCACAGAAGGGAAAAAGATCTCCCTCGGCCACTTTCATACACCCAGATTGTTGATGAACATTAGAATTTGACAAACACTTTTATTAAATTGGCTGAGATTTTACTTTCTCCTCTCCATTCACTAGACAGCAGTTTTTCATTCTGAGCTTAGTGAGCGAGCAGAAGCCGAGACAGGAGGACTTTCAGACGCGGGAATCACCGTGAGCAGAATCCGAGACAGCAAGACTTTCAGACGCGGGACTCACTGTGAGTTCACAGACGGGAAAATGTTTCCCCTCGGTCACGGACTGTTTCCATCCATCCCTACAGTTCATGAAAATTAGAATTGGACCAATATTCATAGTAAAGTGGCTGAAATCTCATCTTCTCTTCTCCGTTCACTGGAGACAGCATTTGATAATTCTGAGCTTAATGAGCGAGCAGAAGCCGAGACAGGAGGACTTTCAGACGCGGACTCAATGTGAGTCGACAGACGGGAAAAAGATCCCCCTCGGCGGCTCACACTTTCCATACATCCCGACTGTACATGATCAATAGAATTTGACCAATATTCATATAAAAGTCAATGAGATTTTACTTTCCCCTCTCCTTTCACTAGACAGCAGTTTTTCATTCTGAGTTTAATGAGCGAGCAGAAGCCGAGACAGGAAGGACCTTCAGACGCGGACTCGCTGTGAGCAGAAGCCGAGACAGGCACTGTCAGACGCGGGAATCACTGTGAGCAGAAGTCGAGACAGGAGGAATTTCAGACGCGGGACTCACTGTGAGTCCTCAGAAGGGAAAATATCCCGGTCGGCCGCTGACCGTTTCCATACACCCAGATCATTCACAACCATTCGAATTCAACAAACATTCATATTAAAGTGGCTGAATTGTCATTTTCTCCTCTCCTTTCGCTGGAGACAGCATTTGTTAATTGTGAGCTTTATCAGCGACAGAAAGAAGTAAAACGCAGATGTTGACTCACTGGCCTCAGACTGCTGTCTATTTTGTTTATTCATGAAATGAAAGTTGATAAACATTAGATATTGAGCAGCGATACGTGGATTTTCGGGCTTTTTCACACACTGGTCTGAAATGCAGCCTCTAAAGAAGGTCTCTCCTTTCACATGAGACAGCAGTCGTTAATTGTGAGCTTAATGAGAGCAGAAGCGGATACACGAAGACTTTCAGATACCATACTCAGTGTGAGTCCACAGAAGGGAAAAAGATCTCCCTCGGCCACTTTCATACACCCAGATTGTTGATGAACATTAGAATTTGACAAACACTTTTATTAAATTGGCTGAGATTTTACTTTCTCCTCTCCATTCACTAGACAGCAGTTTTTCATTCTGAGCTTAGTGAGCGAGCAGAAGCCGAGACAGGAGGACTTTCAGACGCGGGAATCACCGTGAGCAGAATCCGAGACAGCAAGACTTTCAGACGCGGGACTCACTGTGAGTTCACAGACGGGAAAATGTTTCCCCTCGGTCACGGACTGTTTCCATCCATCCCTACAGTTCATGAAAATTAGAATTGGACCAATATTCATAGTAAAGTGGCTGAAATCTCATCTTCTCTTCTCCGTTCACTGGAGACAGCATTTGATAATTCTGAGCTTAATGAGCGAGCAGAAGCCGAGACAGGAGGACTTTCAGACGCGGGACTCAATGTGAGTCGACAGACGGGAAAAAAGATCCCCCTCGGCGGCTCACACTTTCCATACATCCCGACTGTACATGATCAGTAGAATTTGACCAATATTCATATAAACGTCAATGAGATTTTACTTTCCCTCTCCTTTCACTAGACAGCAGTTTTTCATTCTGAGTTTAATGAGCGAGCAGAAGCCGAGACAGGAAGGACCTTCAGACGCGGGACTCGCTGTGAGCAGAAGCCGAGACAGGCGCACTGTCAGACGCGGGAATCACTGTGAGCAGAAGTCGAGACAGGAGGAATTTCAGACGCGGGACTCACTGTGAGTCCTCAGAAGGGAAAATATCCCGGTCGGCCGCTGACCGTTTCCATACACCCAGATCATTCACAAACCATTCCAAATTCACAAAACATTCATATTAAAGTGGCTGAATTGTCATTTTCTCCTCTCCTTTCGCTGGAGACAGCATTTGTTAATTGTGAGCTTTATCAGCGACAGAAAGAAGTAAAACGCAGATGTTGACTCACTGGCCTCAGACTGCTGTCTATTTTGTTTATTCATGAAATGAAAGTTGATAAACATTAGATATTGAGCAGCGATACGTGGATTTTCGGGCTTTTTCACACACTGGTCTGAAATGCAGCCTCTAAAGAAGGTCTCTCCTTTCACATGAGACAGCAGTCGTTAATTGTGAGCTTAATGAGAGAGCAGAAGCGGATACACGAAGACTTTCAGATACCATACTCAGTGTGAGTCCACAGAAGGGAAAAAGATCTCCCTCGGCCACTTTCATACACCCAGATTGTTGATGAACATTAGAATTTGACAAACACTTTTATTAAATTGGCTGAGATTTTACTTTCTCCTCTCCATTCACTAGACAGCAGTTTTTCATTCTGAGCTTAGTGAGCGAGCAGAAGCCGAGACAGGAGGACTTTCAGACGCGGGAATCACCGTGAGCAGAATCCGAGACAGCAAGACTTTCAGACGCGGGACTCACTGTGAGTTCACAGACGGGAAAATGTTTCCCCTCGGTCACGGACTGTTTCCATCCATCCCTACAGTTCATGAAAATTAGAATTGGACCAATATTCATAGTAAAGTGGCTGAAATCTCATCTTCTCTTCTCCGTTCACTGGAGACAGCATTTGATAATTCTGAGCTTAATGAGCGAGCAGAAGCCGAGACAGGAGGACTTTCAGACGCGGGACTCAATGTGAGTCGACAGACGGGAAAAAGATCCCCCTCGGCGGCTCACACTTTCCATACATCCCGACTGTACATGATCATAGAATTTGACCAATATTCATATAAACGTCAATGAGATTTTACTTTCCCCTCTCCTTTCACTAGACAGCAGTTTTTCATTCTGAGTTTAATGAGCGAGCAGAAGCCGAGACAGGAAGGACCTTCAGACGCGGGACTCGCTGTGAGCAGAAGCCGAGACAGGCGCACTGTCAGACGCGGAATCACTGTGAGCAGAAGTCGAGACAGGAGGAATTTCAGACGCGGGACTCACTGTGAGTCCTCAGAAGGGAAAATATCCCGGTCGGCCGCTGACCGTTTCCATACACCCAGATCATTCACAACCATTCCAATTCAACAAACATTCATATTAAAGTGGCTGAATTGTCATTTTCTCCTCTCCTTTCGCTGGAGACAGCATTTGTTAATTGTGAGCTTTATCAGCGACAGAAAGAAGTAAAACGCAGATGTTGACTCACTGGCCTCAGACTGCTGTCTATTTTGTTTATTCATGAAATGAAAGTTGATAAACATTAGATATTGAGCAGCGATACGTGGATTTTCGGGCTTTTTCACACACTGGTCTGAAATGCAGCCTCTAAAGAAGGTCTCTCCTTTCACATGAGACAGCAGTCGTTAATTGTGAGCTTAATGAGAGAGCAGAAGCGGATACACGAAGACTTTCAGATACCATACTCAGTGTGAGTCCACAGAAGGGAAAAAGATCTCCCTCGGCCACTTTCATACACCCAGATTGTTGATGAACATTAGAATTTGACAAACACTTTTATTAAATTGGCTGAGATTTTACTTTCTCCTCTCCATTCACTAGACAGCAGTTTTTCATTCTGAGCTTAGTGAGCGAGCAGAAGCCGAGACAGGAGGACTTTCAGACGCGGGAATCACCGTGAGCAGAATCCGAGACAGCAAGACTTTCAGACGCGGGACTCACTGTGAGTTCACAGACGGGAAAATGTTTCCCCTCGGTCACGGACTGTTTCCATCCATCCCTACAGTTCATGAAAATTAGAATTGGACCAATATTCATAGTAAAGTGGCTGAAATCTCATCTTCTCTTCTCCGTTCACTGGAGACAGCATTTGATAATTCTGAGCTTAATGAGCGAGCAGAAGCCGAGACAGGAGGACTTTCAGACGCGGGACTCAATGTGAGTCGACAGACGGGAAAAAGATCCCCCTCGGCGGCTCACACTTTCCATACATCCCGACTGTACATGATGATAGAATTTGACCAATATTCATATAAACGAATGAGATTTTACTTTCCCCTCTCCTTTCACTAGACAGCAGTTTTTCATTCTGAGTTTAATGAGCGAGCAGAAGCCGAGACAGGAAGGACCTTCAGAACTCGCTGTGAGCAGAAGCCGAGACAGGCGCACTGTCAGACGCGGGAATCACTGTGAGCAGAAGTCGAGACAGGAGGAATTTCAGACGCGGGACTCACTGTGAGTCCTCAGAAGGGAAAATATCCCGGTCGGCCGCTGACCGTTTCCATACACCCAGATCATTCACAACCATTCCAATTCAACAAACATTCATATTAAAGTGGCTGAATTGTCATTTTCTCCTCTCCTTTCGCTGGAGACAGCATTTGTTAATTGTGAGCTTTATCAGCGACAGAAAGAAGTAAAACGCAGATGTTGACTCACTGGCCTCAGACTGCTGTCTATTTTGTTTATTCATGAAATGAAAGTTGATAAACATTAGATATTGAGCAGCGATACGTGGATTTTCGGGCTTTTTCACACACTGGTCTGAAATGCAGCCTCTAAAGAAGGTCTCTCCTTTCACATGAGACAGCAGTCGTTAATTGTGAGCTTAATGAGAGAGCAGAAGCGGATACACGAAGACTTTCAGATACCATACTCAGTGTGAGTCCACAGAAGGGAAAAAGATCTCCCTCGGCCACTTTCATACACCCAGATTGTTGATGAACATTAGAATTTGACAAACACTTTTATTAAATTGGCTGAGATTTTACTTTCTCCTCTCCATTCACTAGACAGCAGTTTTTCATTCTGAGCTTAGTGAGCGAGCAGAAGCCGAGACAGGAGGACTTTCAGACGCGGGAATCACCGTGAGCAGAATCCGAGACAGCAAGACTTTCAGACGCGGGACTCACTGTGAGTTCACAGACGGGAAAATGTTTCCCCTCGGTCACGGACTGTTTCCATCCATCCCTACAGTTCATGAAAATTAGAATTGGACCAATATTCATAGTAAAGTGGCTGAAATCTCATCTTCTCTTCTCCGTTCACTGGAGACAGCATTTGATAATTCTGAGCTTAATGAGCGAGCAGAAGCCGAGACAGGAGGACTTTCAGACGCGGGACTCAATGTGAGTCGACAGACGGGAAAAAGATCCCCCTCGGCGGCTCACACTTTCCATACATCCCGACTGTACATGATCAATAGAATTTGACCAATATTCATATAAACGTCAATGAGATTTTACTTTCCCCTCTCCTTTCACTAGACAGCAGTTTTTCATTCTGAGTTTAATGAGCGAGCAGAAGCCGAGACAGGAAGGACCTTCAGACGCGGGACTCGCTGTGAGCAGAAGCCGAGACAGGCGCACTGTCAGACGCGGGAATCACTGTGAGCAGAAGTCGAGACAGGAGGAATTTCAGACGCGGGACTCACTGTGAGTCCTCAGAAGGGAAAATATCCCGGTCGGCCCGCTGACCGTTTCCATACACCCAGATCATTCACAACCATTCCAATTCAACAAACATTCATATTAAAGTGGCTGAATTGTCATTTTCTCCTCTCCTTTCGCTGGAGACAGCATTTGTTAATTGTGAGCTTTATCAGCGACAGAAAGAAGTAAAACGCAGATGTTGACTCACTGGCCTCAGACTGCTGTCTATTTTGTTTATTCATGAAATGAAAGTTGATAAACATTAGATATTGAGCAGCGATACGTGGATTTTCGGGCTTTTTCACACACTGGTCTGAAATGCAGCCTCTAAAGAAGGTCTCTCCTTTCACATGAGACAGCAGTCGTTAATTGTGAGCTTAATGAGAGAGCAGAAGCGGATACACGAAGACTTTCAGATACCATACTCAGTGTGAGTCCACAGAAGGGAAAAAGATCTCCCTCGGCCACTTTCATACACCCAGATTGTTGATGAACATTAGAATTTGACAAACACTTTTATTAAATTGGCTGAGATTTTACTTTCTCCTCTCCATTCACTAGACAGCAGTTTTTCATTCTGAGCTTAGTGAGCGAGCAGAAGCCGAGACAGGAGGACTTTCAGACGCGGGAATCACCGTGAGCAGAATCCGAGACAGCAAGACTTTCAGACGCGGGACTCACTGTGAGTTCACAGACGGGAAAATGTTTCCCCTCGGTCACGGACTGTTTCCATCCATCCCTACAGTTCATGAAAATTAGAATTGGACCAATATTCATAGTAAAGTGGCTGAAATCTCATCTTCTCTTCTCCGTTCACTGGAGACAGCATTTGATAATTCTGAGCTTAATGAGCGAGCAGAAGCCGAGACAGGAGGACTTTCAGACGCGGGACTCAATGTGAGTCGACAGACGGGAAAAAGATCCCCCTCGGCGGCTCACACTTTCCATACATCCCGACTGTACATGATGAGTAGAATTTGACCAATATTCATATAAACGTCAATGAGATTTTACTTTCCCCTCTCCTTTCACTAGACAGCAGTTTTTCATTCTGAGTTTAATGAGCGAGCAGAAGCCGAGACAGGAAGGACCTTCAGACGCGGGACTCGCTGTGAGCAGAAGCCGAGACAGGCGCACTGTCAGACGCGGGAATCACTGTGAGCAGAAGTCGAGACAGGAGGAATTTCAGACGCGGGACTCACTGTGAGTCCTCAGAAGGGAAAATATCCCGGTCGGCCGCTGACCGTTTCCATACACCCAGATCATTCACAACCATTCCAATTCAACAAACATTCATATTAAAGTGGCTGAATTGTCATTTTCTCTCTCTCCTTTCGCTGGAGACAGCATTTGTTAATTGTGAGCTTTATCAGCGACAGAAAGAAGTAAAACGCAGATGTTGACTCACTGGCCTCAGACTGCTGTCTATTTTGTTTATTCATGAAATGAAAGTTGATAAACATTAGATATTGAGCAGCGATACGTGGATTTTCGGGCTTTTTCACACACTGGTCTGAAATGCAGCCTCTAAAGAAGGTCTCTCCTTTCACATGAGACAGCAGTCGTTAATTGTGAGCTTAATGAGAGAGCAGAAGCGGATACACGAAGACTTTCAGATACCATACTCAGTGTGAGTCCACAGAAGGGAAAAAGATCTCCCTCGGCCACTTTCATACACCCAGATTGTTGATGAACATTAGAATTTGACAAACACTTTTATTAAATTGGCTGAGATTTTACTTTCTCCTCTCCATTCACTAGACAGCAGTTTTTCATTCTGAGCTTAGTGAGCGAGCAGAAGCCGAGACAGGAGGACTTTCAGACGCGGGAATCACCGTGAGCAGAATCCGAGACAGCAAGACTTTCAGACGCGGGACTCACTGTGAGTTCACAGACGGGAAAATGTTTCCCCTCGGTCACGGACTGTTTCCATCCATCCCTACAGTTCATGAAAATTAGAATTGGACCAATATTCATAGTAAAGTGGCTGAAATCTCATCTTCTCTTCTCCGTTCACTGGAGACAGCATTTGATAATTCTGAGCTTAATGAGCGAGCAGAAGCCGAGACAGGAGGACTTTCAGACGCGGGACTCAATGTGAGTCGACAGACGGGAAAAAGATCCCCCTCGGCGGCTCACACTTTCCATACATCCCGACTGTACATGATCAAGTAGAATTTGACCAATATTCATATAAACGTCAATGAGATTTTACTTTCCCCTCTCCTTTCACTAGACAGCAGTTTTTCATTCTGAGTTTAATGAGCGAGCAGAAGCCGAGACAGGAAGGACCTTCAGACGCGGGACTCGCTGTGAGCAGAAGCCGAGACAGGCGCACTGTCAGACGCGGGAATCACTGTGAGCAGAAGTCGAGACAGGAGGAATTTCAGACGCGGGACTCACTGTGAGTCCTCAGAAGGGAAAATATCCCGGTCGGCCGCTGACCGTTTCCATACACCCAGATCATTCACAACCATTCCAATTCAACAAACATTCATATTAAAGTGGCTGAATTGTCATTTTCTCCTCTCCTTTCGCTGGAGACAGCATTTGTTAATTGTGAGCTTTATCAGCGACAGAAAGAAGTAAAACGCAGATGTTGACTCACTGGCCTCAGACTGCTGTCTATTTTGTTTATTCATGAAATGAAAGTTGATAAACATTAGATATTGAGCAGCGATACGTGGATTTTCGGGCTTTTTCACACACTGGTCTGAAATGCAGCCTCTAAAGAAGGTCTCTCCTTTCACATGAGACAGCAGTCGTTAATTGTGAGCTTAATGAGAGAGCAGAAGCGGATACACGAAGACTTTCAGATACCATACTCAGTGTGAGTCCACAGAAGGGAAAAAGATCTCCCTCGGCCACTTTCATACACCCAGATTGTTGATGAACATTAGAATTTGACAAACACTTTTATTAAATTGGCTGAGATTTTACTTTCTCCTCTCCATTCACTAGACAGCAGTTTTTCATTCTGAGCTTAGTGAGCGAGCAGAAGCCGAGACAGGAGGACTTTCAGACGCGGGAATCACCGTGAGCAGAATCCGAGACAGCAAGACTTTCAGACGCGGGACTCACTGTGAGTTCACAGACGGGAAAATGTTTCCCCTCGGTCACGGACTGTTTCCATCCATCCCTACAGTTCATGAAAATTAGAATTGGACCAATATTCATAGTAAAGTGGCTGAAATCTCATCTTCTCTTCTCCGTTCACTGGAGACAGCATTTGATAATTCTGAGCTTAATGAGCGAGCAGAAGCCGAGACAGGAGGACTTTCAGACGCGGGACTCAATGTGAGTCGACAGACGGGAAAAAGATCCCCCTCGGCGGCTCACACTTTCCATACATCCCGACTGTACATGATCAAGTAGAATTTGACCAATATTCATATAAACGTCAATGAGATTTTACTTTCCCCTCTCCTTTCACTAGACAGCAGTTTTTCATTCTGAGTTTAATGAGCGAGCAGAAGCCGAGACAGGAAGGACCTTCAGACGCGGGACTCGCTGTGAGCAGAAGCCGAGACAGGCGCACTGTCAGACGCGGGAATCACTGTGAGCAGAAGTCGAGACAGGAGGAATTTCAGACGCGGGACTCACTGTGAGTCCTCAGAAGGGAAAATATCCCGGTCGGCCGCTGACCGTTTCCATACACCCAGATCATTCACAACCATTCCAATTCAACAAACATTCATATTAAAGTGGCTGAATTGTCATTTTCTCCTCTCCTTTCGCTGGAGACAGCATTTGTTAATTGTGAGCTTTATCAGCGACAGAAAGAAGTAAAACGCAGATGTTGACTCACTGGCCTCAGACTGCTGTCTATTTTGTTTATTCATGAAATGAAAGTTGATAAACATTAGATATTGAGCAGCGATACGTGGATTTTCGGGCTTTTTCACACACTGGTCTGAAATGCAGCCTCTAAAGAAGGTCTCTCCTTTCACATGGAGACAGCAGTCGTTAATTGTGAGCTTAATGAGAGAGCAGAAGCGGATACACGAAGACTTTCAGATACCATACTCAGTGTGAGTCCACAGAAGGGAAAAAGATCTCCCTCGGCCACTTTCATACACCCAGATTGTTGATGAACATTAGAATTTGACAAACACTTTTATTAAATTGGCTGAGATTTTACTTTCTCCTCTCCATTCACTAGACAGCAGTTTTTCATTCTGAGCTTAGTGAGCGAGCAGAAGCCGAGACAGGAGGACTTTCAGACGCGGGAATCACCGTGAGCAGAATCCGAGACAGCAAGACTTTCAGACGCGGGACTCACTGTGAGTTCACAGACGGGAAAATGTTTCCCCTCGGTCACGGACTGTTTCCATCCATCCCTACAGTTCATGAAAATTAGAATTGGACCAATATTCATAGTAAAGTGGCTGAAATCTCATCTTCTCTTCTCCGTTCACTGGAGACAGCATTTGATAATTCTGAGCTTAATGAGCGAGCAGAAGCCGAGACAGGAGGACTTTCAGACGCGGGACTCAATGTGAGTCGACAGACGGGAAAAAGATCCCCTCGGCGGCTCACACTTTCCATACATCCCGACTGTACATGATCAAGTAGAATTTGACCAATATTCATATAAACGTCAATGAGATTTTACTTTCCCCTCTCCTTTCACTAGACAGCAGTTTTTCATTCTGAGTTTAATGAGCGAGCAGAAGCCGAGACAGGAAGGACCTTCAGACGCGGGACTCGCTGTGAGCAGAAGCCGAGACAGGCGCACTGTCAGACGCGGGAATCACTGTGAGCAGAAGTCGAGACAGGAGGAATTTCAGACGCGGGACTCACTGTGAGTCCTCAGAAGGGAAAATATCCCGGTCGGCCGCTGACCGTTTCCATACACCCAGATCATTCACAACCATTCCAATTCAACAAACATTCATATTAAAGTGGCTGAATTGTCATTTTCTCCTCTCCTTTCGCTGGAGACAGCATTTGTTAATTGTGAGCTTTATCAGCGACAGAAAGAAGTAAAACGCAGATGTTGACTCACTGGCCTCAGACTGCTGTCTATTTTGTTTATTCATGAAATGAAAGTTGATAAACATTAGATATTGAGCAGCGATACGTGGATTTTCGGGCTTTTTCACACACTGGTCTGAAATGCAGCCTCTAAAGAAGGTCTCTCCTTTCACATGAGACAGCAGTCGTTAATTGTGAGCTTAATGAGAGAGCAGAAGCGGATACACGAAGACTTTCAGATACCATACTCAGTGTGAGTCCACAGAAGGGAAAAAGATCTCCCTCGGCCACTTTCATACACCCAGATTGTTGATGAACATTAGAATTTGACAAACACTTTTATTAAATTGGCTGAGATTTTACTTTCTCCTCTCCATTCACTAGACAGCAGTTTTTCATTCTGAGCTTAGTGAGCGAGCAGAAGCCGAGACAGGAGGACTTTCAGACGCGGGAATCACCGTGAGCAGAATCCGAGACAGCAAGACTTTCAGACGCGGGACTCACTGTGAGTTCACAGACGGGAAAATGTTTCCCCTCGGTCACGGACTGTTTCCATCCATCCCTACAGTTCATGAAAATTAGAATTGGACCAATATTCATAGTAAAGTGGCTGAAATCTCATCTTCTCTTCTCCGTTCACTGGAGACAGCATTTGATAATTCTGAGCTTAATGAGCGAGCAGAAGCCGAGACAGGAGGACTTTCAGACGCGGGACTCAATGTGAGTCGACAGACGGGAAAAAGATCCCCCTCGGCGGCTCACACTTTCCATACATCCCGACTGTACATGATCAATAGAATTTGACCAATATTCATATAAACGTCAATGAGATTTTACTTTCCCCTCTCCTTTCACTAGACAGCAGTTTTTCATTCTGAGTTTAATGAGCGAGCAGAAGCCGAGACAGGAAGGACCTTCAGACGCGGGACTCGCTGTGAGCAGAAGCCGAGACAGGCGCACTGTCAGACGCGGGAATCACTGTGAGCAGAAGTCGAGACAGGAGGAATTTCAGACGCGGGACTCACTGTGAGTCCTCAGAAGGGAAAATATCCCGGTCGGCCGCTGACCGTTTCCATACACCCAGATCATTCACAACCATTCCAATTCAACAAACATTCATATTAAAGTGGCTGAATTGTCATTTTCTCCTCTCCTTTCGCTGGAGACAGCATTTGTTAATTGTGAGCTTTATCAGCGACAGAAAGAAGTAAAACGCAGATGTTGACTCACTGGCCTCAGACTGCTGTCTATTTTGTTTATTCATGAAATGAAAGTTGATAAACATTAGATATTGAGCAGCGATACGTGGATTTTCGGGCTTTTTCACACACTGGTCTGAAATGCAGCCTCTAAAGAAGGTCTCTCCTTTCACATGAGACAGCAGTCGTTAATTGTGAGCTTAATGAGAGAGCAGAAGCGGATACACGAAGACTTTCAGATACCATACTCAGTGTGAGTCCACAGAAGGGAAAAAGATCTCCCTCGGCCACTTTCATACACCCAGATTGTTGATGAACATTAGAATTTGACAAACACTTTTATTAAATTGGCTGAGATTTTACTTTCTCCTCTCCATTCACTAGACAGCAGTTTTTCATTCTGAGCTTAGTGAGCGAGCAGAAGCCGAGACAGGAGGACTTTCAGACGCGGGAATCACCGTGAGCAGAATCCGAGACAGCAAGACTTTCAGACGCGGGACTCACTGTGAGTTCACAGACGGGAAAATGTTTCCCCTCGGTCACGGACTGTTTCCATCCATCCCTACAGTTCATGAAAATTAGAATTGGACCAATATTCATAGTAAAGTGGCTGAAATCTCATCTTCTCTTCTCCGTTCACTGGAGACAGCATTTGATAATTCTGAGCTTAATGAGCGAGCAGAAGCCGAGACAGGAGGACTTTCAGACGCGGGACTCAATGTGAGTCGACAGACGGGAAAAAGATCCCCCTCGGCGGCTCACACTTTCCATACATCCCGACTGTACATGATCAGTAGAATTTGACCAATATTCATATAAACGTCAATGAGATTTTACTTTCCCCTCTCCTTTCACTAGACAGCAGTTTTTCATTCTGAGTTTAATGAGCGAGCAGAAGCCGAGACAGGAAGGACCTTCAGACGCGGACTCGCTGTGAGCAGAAGCCGAGACAGGCGCACTGTCAGACGCGGGAATCACTGTGAGCAGAAGTCGAGACAGGAGGAATTTCAGACGCGGGACTCACTGTGAGTCCTCAGAAGGAAAAATATCCCGGTCGGCCGCTGACCGTTTCCATACACCCAGATCATTCACAACCATTCGAATTCAACAAACATTCATATTAAAGTGGCTGAATTGTCATTTTCTCCTCTCCTTTCGCTGGAGACAGCATTTGTTAATTGTGAGCTTTATCAGCGACAGAAAGAAGTAAAACGCAGATGTTGACTCACTGGCCTCAGACTGCTGTCTATTTTGTTTATTCATGAAATGAAAGTTGATAAACATTAGATATTGAGCAGCGATACGTGGATTTTCGGGCTTTTTCACACACTGGTCTGAAATGCAGCCTCTAAAGAAGGTCTCTCCTTTCACATGAGACAGCAGTCGTTAATTGTGAGCTTAATGAGAGAGCAGAAGCGGATACACGAAGACTTTCAGATACCATACTCAGTGTGAGTCCACAGAAGGGAAAAAGATCTCCCTCGGCCACTTTCATACACCCAGATTGTTGATGAACATTAGAATTTGACAAACACTTTTATTAAATTGGCTGAGATTTTACTTTCTCCTCTCCATTCACTAGACAGCAGTTTTTCATTCTGAGCTTAGTGAGCGAGCAGAAGCCGAGACAGGAGGACTTTCAGACGCGGGAATCACCGTGAGCAGAATCCGAGACAGCAAGACTTTCAGACGCGGGACTCACTGTGAGTTCACAGACGGGAAAATGTTTCCCCTCGGTCACGGACTGTTTCCATCCATCCCTACAGTTCATGAAAATTAGAATTGGACCAATATTCATAGTAAAGTGGCTGAAATCTCATCTTCTCTTCTCCGTTCACTGGAGACAGCATTTGATAATTCTGAGCTTAATGAGCGAGCAGAAGCCGAGACAGGAGGACTTTCAGACGCGGGACTCAATGTGAGTCGACAGACGGGAAAAA
>NW_026117141.1:0-26669 GCF_001640805.2 Lates calcarifer | reverse complement strand
TTGAGCAGAAGTCGAGACAGGAGAATTTCAGACGCGGGACTCACTGTGAGTCCTCAGAAGGGAAAATATCCCGGTCGGCCGCTGACCGTTTCCATACACCCAGATCATTCACAACCATTCGAATTCAACAAACATTCATATTAAAGTGGCTGAATTGTCATTTTCTCCTCTCCTTTCGCTGGAGACAGCATTTGTTAATTGTGAGCTTTATCAGCGACAGAAAGAAGTAAAACGCAGATGTTGACTCACTGGCCTCAGACTGCTGTCTATTTTGTTTATTCATGAAATGAAAGTTGATAAACATTAGATATTGAGCAGCGATACGTGGATTTTCGGGCTTTTTCACACACTGGTCTGAAATGCAGCCTCTAAAGAAGGTCTCTCCTTTCACATGAGACAGCAGTCGTTAATTGTGAGCTTAATGAGAGAGCAGAAGCGGATACACGAAGACTTTCAGATACCATACTCAGTGTGAGTCCACAGAAGGGAAAAAGATCTCCCTCGGCCACTTTCATACACCCAGATTGTTGATGAACATTAGAATTTGACAAACACTTTTATTAAATTGGCTGAGATTTTACTTTCTCCTCTCCATTCACTAGACAGCAGTTTTTCATTCTGAGCTTAGTGAGCGAGCAGCAGAAGCCGAGACAGGAGGACTTTCAGACGCGGGAATCACCGTGAGCAGAATCCGAGACAGCAAGACTTTCAGACGCGGGACTCACTGTGAGTTCACAGACGGGAAAATGTTTCCCCTCGGTCACGGACTGTTTCCATCCATCCCTACAGTTCATGAAAATTAGAATTGGACCAATATTCATAGTAAAGTGGCTGAAATCTCATCTTCTCTTCTCCGTTCACTGGAGACAGCATTTGATAATTCTGAGCTTAATGAGCGAGCAGAAGCCGAGACAGGAGGACTTTCAGACGCGGGACTCAATGTGAGTCGACAGACGGGAAAAAGATCCCCCTCGGCGGCTCACACTTTCCATACATCCCGACTGTACATGATCAATAGAATTTGACCAATATTCATATAAAGTCAATGAGATTTTACTTTCCCCTCTCCTTTCACTAGACAGCAGTTTTTCATTCTGAGTTTAATGAGCGAGCAGAAGCCGAGACAGGAAGGACCTTCAGACGCGGGACTCGCTGTGAGCAGAAGCCGAGACAGGCGCACTGTCAGACGCGGGAATCACTGTGAGCAGAAGTCGAGACAGGAGGAATTTCAGACGCGGGACTCACTGTGAGTCCTCAGAAGGGAAAATATCCCGGTCGGTGACCGTTTCCATACACCCAGATCATTCACAACCATTCGAATTCAACAAACATTCATATTAAAGTGGCTGAATTGTCATTTTCTCCTCTCCTTTCGCTGGAGACAGCATTTGTTAATTGTGAGCTTTATCAGCGACAGAAAGAAGTAAAACGCAGATGTTGACTCACTGGCCTCAGACTGCTGTCTATTTTGTTTATTCATGAAATGAAAGTTGATAAACATTAGATATTGAGCAGCGATACGTGGATTTTCGGGCTTTTTCACACACTGGTCTGAAATGCAGCCTCTAAAGAAGGTCTCTCCTTTCACATGAGACAGCAGTCGTTAATTGTGAGCTTAATGAGAGAGCAGAAGCGGATACACGAAGACTTTCAGATACCATACTCAGTGTGAGTCCACAGAAGGGAAAAAGATCTCCCTCGGCCACTTTCATACACCCAGATTGTTGATGAACATTAGAATTTGACAAACACTTTTATTAAATTGGCTGAGATTTTACTTTCTCCTCTCCATTCACTAGACAGCAGTTTTTCATTCTGAGCTTAGTGAGCGAGCAGAAGCCGAGACAGGAGGACTTTCAGACGCGGGAATCACCGTGAGCAGAATCCGAGACAGCAAGACTTTCAGACGCGGGACTCACTGTGAGTTCACAGACGGGAAAATGTTTCCCCTCGGTCACGGACTGTTTCCATCCATCCCTACAGTTCATGAAAATTAGAATTGGACCAATATTCATAGTAAAGTGGCTGAAATCTCATCTTCTCTTCTCCGTTCACTGGAGACAGCATTTGATAATTCTGAGCTTAATGAGCGAGCAGAAGCCGAGACAGGAGGACTTTCAGACGCGGGACTCAATGTGAGTCGACAGACGGGAAAAAGATCCCCCTCGGCGGCTCACACTTTCCATACATCCCGACTGTACATGATCAATAGAATTTGACCAATATTCATATAAAAGTGAATGAGATTTTACTTTCCCCTCTCCTTTCACTAGACAGCAGTTTTTCATTCTGAGTTTAATGAGCGAGCAGAAGCCGAGACAGGAAGGACCTTCAGACGCGGGACTCGCTGTGAGCAGAAGCCGAGACAGGCGCACTGTCAGACGCGGGAATCACTGTGAGCAGAAGTCGAGACAGGAGGAATTTCAGACGCGGGACTCACTGTGAGTCCTCAGAAGGGAAAATATCCCGGTCGGCCGCTGACCGTTTCCATACACCCAGATCATTCACAACCATTCGAATTCAACAAACATTCATATTAAAGTGGCTGAATTGTCATTTTCTCCTCTCCTTTCGCTGGAGACAGCATTTGTTAATTGTGAGCTTTATCAGCGACAGAAAGAAGTAAAACGCAGATGTTGACTCACTGGCCTCAGACTGCTGTCTATTTTGTTTATTCATGAAATGAAAGTTGATAAACATTAGATATTGAGCAGCGATACGTGGATTTTCGGGCTTTTTCACACACTGGTCTGAAATGCAGCCTCTAAAGAAGGTCTCTCCTTTCACATGAGACAGCAGTCGTTAATTGTGAGCTTAATGAGAGAGCAGAAGCGGATACACGAAGACTTTCAGATACCATACTCAGTGTGAGTCCACAGAAGGGAAAAAGATCTCCCTCGGCCACTTTCATACACCCAGATTGTTGATGAACATTAGAATTTGACAAACACTTTTATTAAATTGGCTGAGATTTTACTTTCTCCTCTCCATTCACTAGACAGCAGTTTTTCATTCTGAGCTTAGTGAGCGAGCAGAAGCCGAGACAGGAGGACTTTCAGACGCGGGAATCACCGTGAGCAGAATCCGAGACAGCAAGACTTTCAGACGCGGGACTCACTGTGAGTTCACAGACGGGAAAATGTTTCCCCTCGGTCACGGACTGTTTCCATCCATCCCTACAGTTCATGAAAATTAGAATTGGACCAATATTCATAGTAAAGTGGCTGAAATCTCATCTTCTCTTCTCCGTTCACTGGAGACAGCATTTGATAATTCTGAGCTTAATGAGCGAGCAGAAGCCGAGACAGGAGGACTTTCAGACGCGGGACTCAATGTGAGTCGACAGACGGGAAAAAGATCCCCCTCGGCGGCTCACACTTTCCATACATCCCGACTGTACATGATCAATAGAATTTGACCAATATTCATATAAAAGTCAATGAGATTTTACTTTCCCCTCTCCTTTCACTAGACAGCAGTTTTTCATTCTGAGTTTAATGAGCGAGCAGAAGCCGAGACAGGAAGGACCTTCAGACGCGGGACTCGCTGTGAGCAGAAGCCGAGACAGGCGCACTGTCAGACGCGGGAATCACTGTGAGCAGAAGTCGAGACAGGAGGAATTTCAGACGCGGGACTCACTGTGAGTCCTCAGAAGGGAAAATATCCCGGTCGGCCGCTGACCGTTTCCATACACCCAGATCATTCACAACCATTCGAATTCAACAAACATTCATATTAAAGTGGCTGAATTGTCATTTTCTCCTCTCCTTTCGCTGGAGACAGCATTTGTTAATTGTGAGCTTTATCAGCGACAGAAAGAAGTAAAACGCAGATGTTGACTCACTGGCCTCAGACTGCTGTCTATTTTGTTTATTCATGAAATGAAAGTTGATAAACATTAGATATTGAGCAGCGATACGTGGATTTTCGGGCTTTTTCACACACTGGTCTGAAATGCAGCCTCTAAAGAAGGTCTCTCCTTTCACATGAGACAGCAGTCGTTAATTGTGAGCTTAATGAGAGAGCAGAAGCGGATACACGAAGACTTTCAGATACCATACTCAGTGTGAGTCCACAGAAGGGAAAAAGATCTCCCTCGGCCACTTTCATACACCCAGATTGTTGATGAACATTAGAATTTGACAAACACTTTTATTAAATTGGCTGAGATTTTACTTTCTCCTCTCCATTCACTAGACAGCAGTTTTTCATTCTGAGCTTAGTGAGCGAGCAGAAGCCGAGACAGGAGGACTTTCAGACGCGGGAATCACCGTGAGCAGAATCCGAGACAGCAAGACTTTCAGACGCGGGACTCACTGTGAGTTCACAGACGGGAAAATGTTTCCCCTCGGTCACGGACTGTTTCCATCCATCCCTACAGTTCATGAAAATTAGAATTGGACCAATATTCATAGTAAAGTGGCTGAAATCTCATCTTCTCTTCTCCGTTCACTGGAGACAGCATTTGATAATTCTGAGCTTAATGAGCGAGCAGAAGCCGAGACAGGAGGACTTTCAGACGCGGGACTCAATGTGAGTCGACAGACGGGAAAAAGATCCCCCTCGGCGGCTCACACTTTCCATACATCCCGACTGTACATGATCAATAGAATTTGACCAATATTCATATAAAAGTCAATGAGATTTTACTTTCCCTCTCCTTTCACTAGACAGCAGTTTTTCATTCTGAGTTTAATGAGCGAGCAGAAGCCGAGACAGGAAGGACCTTCAGACGCGGGACTCGCTGTGAGCAGAAGCCGAGACAGGACTGTCAGACGCGGGAATCACTGTGAGCAGAAGTCGAGACAGGAGGAATTTCAGACGCGGACTCACTGTGAGTCCTCAGAAGGGAAAATATCCCGGTCGGCCGCTGACCGTTTCCATACACCCAGATCATTCACAAACCATTCCAAATTCAACAAACATTCATATTAAAGTGGCTGAATTGTCATTTTCTCCTCTCCTTTCGCTGGAGACAGCATTTGTTAATTGTGAGCTTTATCAGCGACAGAAAGAAGTAAAACGCAGATGTTGACTCACTGGCCTCAGACTGCTGTCTATTTTGTTTATTCATGAAATGAAAGTTGATAAACATTAGATATTGAGCAGCGATACGTGGATTTTCGGGCTTTTTCACACACTGGTCTGAAATGCAGCCTCTAAAGAAGGTCTCTCCTTTCACATGAGACAGCAGTCGTTAATTGTGAGCTTAATGAGAGAGCAGAAGCGGATACACGAAGACTTTCAGATACCATACTCAGTGTGAGTCCACAGAAGGGAAAAAGATCTCCCTCGGCCACTTTCATACCCAGATTGTTGATGAACATTAGAATTTGACAAACACTTTTATTAAATTGGCTGAGATTTTACTTTCTCCTCTCCATTCACTAGACAGCAGTTTTTCATTCTGAGCTTAGTGAGCGAGCAGAGGAGGACTTTCAGACGCAGACTTTCAGACGCGGGACTCACTGTGAGTTCACAGACGGGAAAATGTTTCCCTCGGTCACGGACTGTTTCCATCCATCCCTTCATGAAAATTAGAATTGGACCAATATTCATAGTAAAGTGGCTGAAATCATCTTCTCTTCTCCGTTCACTGGAGACAGCATTTGATAATTCTGAGCTTAATGAGCGAGCAGAAGCCGAGACAGGAGGACTTTCAGACGCGGGACTCAATGTGAGTCGACAGACGGGAAAAAGATCCCCCTCGGCGGCTCACACTTTCCATACATCCCGACTGTACATGATCAATAGAATTTGACCAATATTCATATAAAAGTCAATGAGATTTTACTTTCCCTCTCCTTTCACTAGACAGCAGTTTTTCATTCTGAGTTTAATGAGCGAGCAGAAGCCGAGACAGGAAGGACCTTCAGACGCGGGACTCGCTGTGAGCAGAAGCCGAGACAGGCGCACTGTCAGACGCGGGAATCACTGTGAGCAGAAGTCGAGACAGGAGGAATTTCAGACTCACTGTGAGTCCTCAGAAGGGAAAATATCCCGGTCGGCCGCTGACCGTTTCCATACACCCAGATCATTCACAACCATTCGAATTCAACAAACATTCATATTAAAGTGGCTGAATTCATTTTCTCCTCTCCTTTCGCTGGAGACAGCATTTGTTAATTGTGAGCTTTATCAGCGACAGAAAGAAGTAAAACGCAGATGTTGACTCACTGGCCTCAGACTGCTGTCTATTTTGTTTATTCATGAAATGAAAGTTGATAAACATTAGATATTGAGCAGCGATACGTGGATTTTCGGGCTTTTTCACACACTGGTCTGAAATGCAGCCTCTAAAGAAGGTCTCTCCTTTCACATGAGACAGCAGTCGTTAATTGTGAGCTTAATGAGAGAGCAGAAGCGGATACACGAAGACTTTCAGATACCATACTCAGTGTGAGTCCACAGAAGGGAAAAAGATCTCCCTCGGCCACTTTCATACACCCAGATTGTTGATGAACATTAGAATTTGACAAACACTTTTATTAAATTGGCTGAGATTTTACTTTCTCCTCTCCATTCACTAGACAGCAGTTTTTCATTCTGAGCTTAGTGAGCGAGCAGAAGCCGAGACAGGAGGACTTTCAGACGCGGGAATCACCGTGAGCAGAATCCGAGACAGCAAGACTTTCAGACGCGGGACTCACTGTGAGTTCACAGACGGGAAAATGTTTCCCCTCGGTCACGGACTGTTTCCATCCATCCCTACAGTTCATGAAAATTAGAATTGGACCAATATTCATAGTAAAGTGGCTGAAATCTCATCTTCTCTTCTCCGTTCACTGGAGACAGCATTTGATAATTCTGAGCTTAATGAGCGAGCAGAAGCCGAGACAGGAGGACTTTCAGACGCGGGACTCAATGTGAGTCGACAGACGGGAAAAAGATCCCCCTCGGCGCTCACACTTTCCATACATCCCGACTGTACATGATCAATAGAATTTGACCAATATTCATATAAACGTCAATGAGATTTTACTTTCCCCTCTCCTTTCACTAGACAGCAGTTTTTCATTCTGAGTTTAATGAGCGAGCAGAAGCCGAGACAGGAAGGACCTTCAGACGCGGGACTCGCTGTGAGCAGAAGCCGAGACAGGCGCACTGTCAGACGCGGGAATCACTGTGAGCAGAAGTCGAGACAGGAGGAATTTCAGACGCGGGACTCACTGTGAGTCCTCAGAAGGGAAAATATCCCGGTCGGCCGCTGACCGTTTCCATACACCCAGATCATTCACAACCATTCCAATTCAACAAACATTCATATTAAAGTGGCTGAATTGTCATTTTCTCCTCTCCTTTCGCTGGAGACAGCATTTGTTAATTGTGAGCTTTATCAGCGACAGAAAGAAGTAAAACGCAGATGTTGACTCACTGGCCTCAGACTGCTGTCTATTTTGTTTATTCATGAAATGAAAGTTGATAAACATTAGATATTGAGCAGCGATACGTGGATTTTCGGGCTTTTTCACACACTGGTCTGAAATGCAGCCTCTAAAGAAGGTCTCTCCTTTCACATGAGACAGCAGTCGTTAATTGTGAGCTTAATGAGAGAGCAGAAGCGGATACACGAAGACTTTCAGATACCATACTCAGTGTGAGTCCACAGAAGGGAAAAAGATCTCCCTCGGCCACTTTCATACACCCAGATTGTTGATGAACATTAGAATTTGACAAACACTTTTATTAAATTGGCTGAGATTTTACTTTCTCCTCTCCATTCACTAGACAGCAGTTTTTCATTCTGAGCTTAGTGAGCGAGCAGAAGCCGAGACAGGAGGACTTTCAGACGCGGGAATCACCGTGAGCAGAATCCGAGACAGCAAGACTTTCAGACGCGGGACTCACTGTGAGTTCACAGACGGGAAAATGTTTCCCTCGGTCACGGACTGTTTCCATCCATCCCTACAGTTCATGAAAATTAGAATTGGACCAATATTCATAGTAAAGTGGCTGAAATCTCATCTTCTCTTCTCCGTTCACTGGAGACAGCATTTGATAATTCTGAGCTTAATGAGCGAGCAGAAGCCGAGACAGGAGGACTTTCAGACGCGGGACTCAATGTGAGTCGACAGACGGGAAAAAGATCCCCCTCGGCGGCTCACACTTTCCATACATCCCGACTGTACATGATCAATAGAATTTGACCAATATTCATATAAACGTCAATGAGATTTTACTTTCCCCTCTCCTTTCACTAGACAGCAGTTTTTCATTCTGAGTTTAATGAGCGAGCAGAAGCCGAGACAGGAAGGACCTTCAGACGCGGGACTCGCTGTGAGCAGAAGCCGAGACAGGCGCACTGTCAGACGCGGGAATCACTGTGAGCAGAAGTCGAGACAGGAGGAATTTCAGACGCGGGACTCACTGTGAGTCCTCAGAAGGGAAAATATCCCGGTCGGCCGCTGACCGTTTCCATACACCCAGATCATTCACAACCATTCGAATTCAACAAACATTCATATTAAAGTGGCTGAATTGTCATTTTCTCCTCTCCTTTCGCTGGAGACAGCATTTGTTAATTGTGAGCTTTATCAGCGACAGAAAGAAGTAAAACGCAGATGTTGACTCACTGGCCTCAGACTGCTGTCTATTTTGTTTATTCATGAAATGAAAGTTGATAAACATTAGATATTGAGCAGCGATACGTGGATTTTCGGGCTTTTTCACACACTGGTCTGAAATGCAGCCTCTAAAGAAGGTCTCTCCTTTCACATGAGACAGCAGTCGTTAATTGTGAGCTTAATGAGAGAGCAGAAGCGGATACACGAAGACTTTCAGATACCATACTCAGTGTGAGTCCACAGAAGGGAAAAAGATCTCCCTCGGCCACTTTCATACACCCAGATTGTTGATGAACATTAGAATTTGACAAACACTTTTATTAAATTGGCTGAGATTTTACTTTCTCCTCTCCATTCACTAGACAGCAGTTTTTCATTCTGAGCTTAGTGAGCGAGCAGAAGCCGAGACAGGAGGACTTTCAGACGCGGGAATCACCGTGAGCAGAATCCGAGACAGCAAGACTTTCAGACGCGGGACTCACTGTGAGTTCACAGACGGGAAAATGTTTCCCCTCGGTCACGGACTGTTTCCATCCATCCCTACAGTTCATGAAAATTAGAATTGGACCAATATTCATAGTAAAGTGGCTGAAATCTCATCTTCTCTTCTCCGTTCACTGGAGACAGCATTTGATAATTCTGAGCTTAATGAGCGAGCAGAAGCCGAGACAGGAGGACTTTCAGACGCGGGACTCAATGTGAGTCGACAGACGGGAAAAAGATCCCCCTCGGCGGCTCACACTTTCCATACATCCCGACTGTACATGATCAGTAGAATTTGACCAATATTCATATAAACGTCAATGAGATTTTACTTTCCCCTCTCCTTTCACTAGACAGCAGTTTTTCATTCTGAGTTTAATGAGCGAGCAGAAGCCGAGACAGGAAGGACCTTCAGACGCGGGACTCGCTGTGAGCAGAAGCCGAGACAGGCGCACTGTCAGACGCGGGAATCACTGTGAGCAGAAGTCGAGACAGGAGGAATTTCAGACGCGGGACTCACTGTGAGTCCTCAGAAGGGAAAATATCCCGGTCGGCCGCTGACCGTTTCCATACACCCAGATCATTCACAACCATTCCAATTCAACAAACATTCATATTAAAGTGGCTGAATTGTCATTTTCTCCTCTCCTTTCGCTGGAGACAGCATTTGTTAATTGTGAGCTTTATCAGCGACAGAAAGAAGTAAAACGCAGATGTTGACTCACTGGCCTCAGACTGCTGTCTATTTTGTTTATTCATGAAATGAAAGTTGATAAACATTAGATATTGAGCAGCGATACGTGGATTTTCGGGCTTTTTCACACACTGGTCTGAAATGCAGCCTCTAAAGAAGGTCTCTCCTTTCACATGAGACAGCAGTCGTTAATTGTGAGCTTAATGAGAGAGCAGAAGCGGATACACGAAGACTTTCAGATACCATACTCAGTGTGAGTCCACAGAAGGGAAAAAGATCTCCCTCGGCACTTTCATACACCCAGATTGTTGATGAACATTAGAATTTGACAAACACTTTTATTAAATTGGCTGAGATTTTACTTTCTCCTCCCATTCACTAGACAGCAGTTTTTCATTCTGAGCTTAGTGAGCGAGCAGAAGCCGAGACAGGAGGACTTTCAGACGCGGGAATCACCGTGAGCAGAATCCGAGACAGCAAGACTTTCAGACGCGGGACTCACTGTGAGTTCACAGACGGGAAAATGTTTCCCCTCGGTCACGGACTGTTTCCATCCATCCCTACAGTTCATGAAAATTAGAATTGGACCAATATTCATAGTAAAGTGGCTGAAATCTCATCTTCTCTTCTCCGTTCACTGGAGA
The DNA here is from genome assembly GCF_001640805.2 of Lates calcarifer. Classification (NCBI taxonomy): domain Eukaryota; kingdom Metazoa; phylum Chordata; class Actinopteri; family Centropomidae; genus Lates; species Lates calcarifer. The sequence goes on along the minus strand of NW_026117141.1, from coordinate 16,284 downwards.
CAGCATTTGATAATTCTGAGCTTAATGAGCGAGCAGAAGCCGAGACAGGAGGACTTTCAGACGCGGGACTCAATGTGAGTCGACAGACGGGAAAAAGATCCCCCTCGGCGGCTCACACTTTCCATACATCCCGACTGTACATGATCAATAGAATTTGACCAATATTCATATAAAAGTCAATGAGATTTTACTTTCCCCTCTCCTTTCACTAGACAGCAGTTTTTCATTCTGAGTTTAATGAGCGAGCAGAAGCCGAGACAGGAAGGACCTTCAGACGCGGGACTCGCTGTGAGCAGAAGCCGAGACAGGCGCACTGTCAGACGCGGGAATCACTGTGAGCAGAAGTCGAGACAGGAGGAATTTCAGACGCGGGACTCACTGTGAGTCCTCAGAAGGGAAAATATCCCGGTCGGCCGCTGACCGTTTCCATACACCCAGATCATTCACAACCATTCGAATTCAACAAACATTCATATTAAAGTGGCTGAATTGTCATTTTCTCCTCTCCTTTCGCTGGAGACAGCATTTGTTAATTGTGAGCTTTATCAGCGACAGAAAGAAGTAAAACGCAGATGTTGACTCACTGGCCTCAGACTGCTGTCTATTTTGTTTATTCATGAAATGAAAGTTGATAAACATTAGATATTGAGCAGCGATACGTGGATTTTCGGGCTTTTTCACACACTGGTCTGAAATGCAGCCTCTAAAGAAGGTCTCTCCTTTCACATGAGACAGCAGTCGTTAATTGTGAGCTTAATGAGAGAGCAGAAGCGGATACACGAAGACTTTCAGATACCATACTCAGTGTGAGTCCACAGAAGGGAAAAAGATCTCCCTCGGCCACTTTCATACACCCAGATTGTTGATGAACATTAGAATTTGACAAAACTTTTATTAAATTGGCTGAGATTTTACTTTCTCCTCTCCATTCACTAGACAGCAGTTTTTCATTCTGAGCTTAGTGAGCGAGCAGAAGCCGAGACAGGAGGACTTTCAGACGCGGGAATCACCGTGAGCAGAATCCGAGACAGCAAGACTTTCAGACGCGGGACTCACTGTGAGTTCACAGACGGGAAAATGTTTCCCCTCGTCACGGACTGTTTCCATCCATCCCTACAGTTCATGAAAATTAGAATTGGACCAATATTCATAGTAAAGTGGCTGAAATCTCATCTTCTCTTCTCCGTTCACTGGAGACAGCATTTGATAATTCTGAGCTTAATGAGCGAGCAGAAGCCGAGACAGGAGGACTTTCAGACGCGGGACTCAATGTGAGTCGACAGACGGGAAAAAGATCCCCCTCGGCGGCTCACACTTTCCATACATCCCGACTGTACATGATCAATAGAATTTGACCAATATTCATATAAACGTCAATGAGATTTTACTTTCCCCTCTCCTTTCACTAGACAGCAGTTTTTCATTCTGAGTTTAATGAGCGAGCAGAAGCCGAGACAGGAAGGACCTTCAGACGCGGGACTCGCTGTGAGCAGAAGCCGAGACAGGCGCACTGTCAGACGCGGGAATCACTGTGAGCAGAAGTCGAGACAGGAGGAATTTCAGACGCGGGACTCACTGTGAGTCCTCAGAAGGGAAAATATCCCGGTCGGCCGCTGACCGTTTCCATACACCCAGATCATTCACAACCATTCGAATTCAACAAACATTCATATTAAAGTGGCTGAATTGTCATTTTCTCCTCTCCTTTCGCTGGAGACAGCATTTGTTAATTGTGAGCTTTATCAGCGACAGAAAGAAGTAAAACGCAGATGTTGACTCACTGGCCTCAGACTGCTGTCTATTTTGTTTATTCATGAAATGAAAGTTGATAAACATTAGATATTGAGCAGCGATACGTGGATTTTCGGGCTTTTTCACACACTGGTCTGAAATGCAGCCTCTAAAGAAGGTCTCTCCTTTCACATGAGACAGCAGTCGTTAATTGTGAGCTTAATGAGAGAGCAGAAGCGGATACACGAAGACTTTCAGATACCATACTCAGTGTGAGTCCACAGAAGGGAAAAAGATCTCCCTCGGCCACTTTCATACACCCAGATTGTTGATGAACATTAGAATTTGACAAACACTTTTATTAAATTGGCTGAGATTTTACTTTCTCCTCTCCATTCACTAGACAGCAGTTTTTCATTCTGAGCTTAGTGAGCGAGCAGAAGCCGAGACAGGAGGACTTTCAGACGCGGGAATCACCGTGAGCAGAATCCGAGACAGCAAGACTTTCAGACGCGGGACTCACTGTGAGTTCACAGACGGGAAAATGTTTCCCCTCGGTCACGGACTGTTTCCATCCATCCCTACAGTTCATGAAAATTAGAATTGGACCAATATTCATAGTAAAGTGGCTGAAATCTCATCTTCTCTTCTCCGTTCACTGGAGACAGCATTTGATAATTCTGAGCTTAATGAGCGAGCAGAAGCCGAGACAGGAGGACTTTCAGACGCGGGACTCAATGTGAGTCGACAGACGGGAAAAAGATCCCCCTCGGCGGCTCACACTTTCCATACATCCCGACTGTACATGATCAATAGAATTTGACCAATATTCATATAAACGTCAATGAGATTTTACTTTCCCCTCTCCTTTCACTAGACAGCAGTTTTTCATTCTGAGTTTAATGAGCGAGCAGAAGCCGAGACAGGAAGGACCTTCAGACGCGGGACTCGCTGTGAGCAGAAGCCGAGACAGGCGCACTGTCAGACGCGGGAATCACTGTGAGCAGAAGTCGAGACAGGAGGAATTTCAGACGCGGGACTCACTGTGAGTCCTCAGAAGGGAAAATATCCCGGTCGGCCGCTGACCGTTTCCATACACCCAGATCATTCACAACCATTCCAATTCAACAAACATTCATATTAAAGTGGCTGAATTGTCATTTTCTCCTCTCCTTTCGCTGGAGACAGCATTTGTTAATTGTGAGCTTTATCAGCGACAGAAAGAAGTAAAACGCAGATGTTGACTCACTGGCCTCAGACTGCTGTCTATTTTGTTTATTCATGAAATGAAAGTTGATAAACATTAGATATTGAGCAGCGATACGTGGATTTTCGGGCTTTTTCACACACTGGTCTGAAATGCAGCCTCTAAAGAAGGTCTCTCCTTTCACATGAGACAGCAGTCGTTAATTGTGAGCTTAATGAGAGAGCAGAAGCGGATACACGAAGACTTTCAGATACCATACTCAGTGTGAGTCCACAGAAGGGAAAAAGATCTCCCTCGGCCACTTTCATACACCCAGATTGTTGATGAACATTAGAATTTGACAAACACTTTTATTAAATTGGCTGAGATTTTACTTTCTCCTCTCCATTCACTAGACAGCAGTTTTTCATTCTGAGCTTAGTGAGCGAGCAGAAGCCGAGACAGGAGGACTTTCAGACGCGGAATCACCGTGAGCAGAATCCGAGACAGCAAGACTTTCAGACGCGGGACTCACTGTGAGTTCACAGACGGGAAAATGTTTCCCCTCGGTCACGGACTGTTTCCATCCATCCCTACAGTTCATGAAAATTAGAATTGGACCAATATTCATAGTAAAGTGGCTGAAATCTCATCTTCTCTTCTCCGTTCACTGGAGACAGCATTTGATAATTCTGAGCTTAATGAGCGAGCAGAAGCCGAGACAGGAGGACTTTCAGACGCGGGACTCAATGTGAGTCGACAGACGGGAAAAAGATCCCCCTCGGCGGCTCACACTTTCCATACATCCCGACTGTACATGATCAAGTAGAATTTGACCAATATTCATATAAACGTCAATGAGATTTTACTTTCCCCTCTCCTTTCACTAGACAGCAGTTTTTCATTCTGAGTTTAATGAGCGAGCAGAAGCCGAGACAGGAAGGACCTTCAGACGCGGGACTCGCTGTGAGCAGAAGCCGAGACAGGCGCACTGTCAGACGCGGGAATCACTGTGAGCAGAAGTCGAGACAGGAGGAATTTCAGACGCGGGACTCACTGTGAGTCCTCAGAAGGGAAAATATCCCGGTCGGCCGCTGACCGTTTCCATACACCCAGATCATTCACAACCATTCGAATTCAACAAACATTCATATTAAAGTGGCTGAATTGTCATTTTCTCCTCTCCTTTCGCTGGAGACAGCATTTGTTAATTGTGAGCTTTATCAGCGACAGAAAGAAGTAAAACGCAGATGTTGACTCACTGGCCTCAGACTGCTGTCTATTTTGTTTATTCATGAAATGAAAGTTGATAAACATTAGATATTGAGCAGCGATACGTGGATTTTCGGGCTTTTTCACACACTGGTCTGAAATGCAGCCTCTAAAGAAGGTCTCTCCTTTCACATGAGACAGCAGTCGTTAATTGTGAGCTTAATGAGAGAGCAGAAGCGGATACACGAAGACTTTCAGATACCATACTCAGTGTGAGTCCACAGAAGGGAAAAAGATCTCCCTCGGCCACTTTCATACACCCAGATTGTTGATGAACATTAGAATTTGACAAACACTTTTATTAAATTGGCTGAGATTTTACTTTCTCCTCTCCATTCACTAGACAGCAGTTTTTCATTCTGAGCTTAGTGAGCGAGCAGAAGCCGAGACAGGAGGACTTTCAGACGCGGGAATCACCGTGAGCAGAATCCGAGACAGCAAGACTTTCAGACGCGGGACTCACTGTGAGTTCACAGACGGGAAAATGTTTCCCCTCGGTCACGGACTGTTTCCATCCATCCCTACAGTTCATGAAAATTAGAATTGGACCAATATTCATAGTAAAGTGGCTGAAATCTCATCTTCTCTTCTCCGTTCACTGGAGACAGCATTTGATAATTCTGAGCTTAATGAGCGAGCAGAAGCCGAGACAGGAGGACTTTCAGACGCGGGACTCAATGTGAGTCGACAGACGGGAAAAAGATCCCCCTCGGCGGCTCACACTTTCCATACATCCCGACTGTACATGATCAATAGAATTTGACCAATATTCATATAAAAGTCAATGAGATTTTACTTTCCCCTCTCCTTTCACTAGACAGCAGTTTTTCATTCTGAGTTTAATGAGCGAGCAGAAGCCGAGACAGGAAGGACCTTCAGACGCGGGACTCGCTGTGAGCAGAAGCCGAGACAGGCGCACTGTCAGACGCGGGAATCACTGTGAGCAGAAGTCGAGACAGGAGGAATTTCAGACGCGGGACTCACTGTGAGTCCTCAGAAGGGAAAATATCCCGGTCGGCCGCTGACCGTTTCCATACACCCAGATCATTCACAACCATTCGAATTCAACAAACATTCATATTAAAGTGGCTGAATTGTCATTTTCTCCTCTCCTTTCGCTGGAGACAGCATTTGTTAATTGTGAGCTTTATCAGCGACAGAAAGAAGTAAAACGCAGATGTTGACTCACTGGCCTCAGACTGCTGTCTATTTTGTTTATTCATGAAATGAAAGTTGATAAACATTAGATATTGAGCAGCGATACGTGGATTTTCGGGCTTTTTCACACACTGGTCTGAAATGCAGCCTCTAAAGAAGGTCTCTCCTTTCACATGAGACAGCAGTCGTTAATTGTGAGCTTAATGAGAGAGCAGAAGCGGATACACGAAGACTTTCAGATACCATACTCAGTGTGAGTCCACAGAAGGGAAAAAGATCTCCCTCGGCCACTTTCATACACCCAGATTGTTGATGAACATTAGAATTTGACAAACACTTTTATTAAATTGGCTGAGATTTTACTTTCTCCTCTCCATTCACTAGACAGCAGTTTTTCATTCTGAGCTTAGTGAGCGAGCAGAAGCCGAGACAGGAGGACTTTCAGACGCGGGAATCACCGTGAGCAGAATCCGAGACAGCAAGACTTTCAGACGCGGGACTCACTGTGAGTTCACAGACGGGAAAATGTTTCCCCTCGGTCACGGACTGTTTCCATCCATCCCTACAGTTCATGAAAATTAGAATTGGACCAATATTCATAGTAAAGTGGCTGAAATCTCATCTTCTCTTCTCCGTTCACTGGAGACAGCATTTGATAATTCTGAGCTTAATGAGCGAGCAGAAGCCGAGACAGGAGGACTTTCAGACGCGGGACTCAATGTGAGTCGACAGACGGGAAAAAGATCCCCCTCGGCGGCTCACACTTTCCATACATCCCGACTGTACATGATCAATAGAATTTGACCAATATTCATATAAAAGTCAATGAGATTTTACTTTCCCCTCTCCTTTCACTAGACAGCAGTTTTTCATTCTGAGTTTAATGAGCGAGCAGAAGCCGAGACAGGAAGGACCTTCAGACGCGGGACTCGCTGTGAGCAGAAGCCGAGACAGGCGCACTGTCAGACGCGGGAATCACTGTGAGCAGAAGTCGAGACAGGAGGAATTTCAGACGCGGGACTCACTGTGAGTCCTCAGAAGGGAAAATATCCCGGTCGGCCGCTGACCGTTTCCATACACCCAGATCATTCACAACCATTCGAATTCAACAAACATTCATATTAAAGTGGCTGAATTGTCATTTTCTCCTCTCCTTTCGCTGGAGACAGCATTTGTTAATTGTGAGCTTTATCAGCGACAGAAAGAAGTAAAACGCAGATGTTGACTCACTGGCCTCAGACTGCTGTCTATTTTGTTTATTCATGAAATGAAAGTTGATAAACATTAGATATTGAGCAGCGATACGTGGATTTTCGGGCTTTTTCACACACTGGTCTGAAATGCAGCCTCTAAAGAAGGTCTCTCCTTTCACATGAGACAGCAGTCGTTAATTGTGAGCTTAATGAGAGAGCAGAAGCGGATACACGAAGACTTTCAGATACCATACTCAGTGTGAGTCCACAGAAGGGAAAAAGATCTCCCTCGGCCACTTTCATACACCCAGATTGTTGATGAACATTAGAATTTGACAAACACTTTTATTAAATTGGCTGAGATTTTACTTTCTCCTCTCCATTCACTAGACAGCAGTTTTTCATTCTGAGCTTAGTGAGCGAGCAGAAGCCGAGACAGGAGGACTTTCAGACGCGGGAATCACCGTGAGCAGAATCCGAGACAGCAAGACTTTCAGACGCGGGACTCACTGTGAGTTCACAGACGGGAAAATGTTTCCCCTCGGTCACGGACTGTTTCCATCCATCCCTACAGTTCATGAAAATTAGAATTGGACCAATATTCATAGTAAAGTGGCTGAAATCTCATCTTCTCTTCTCCGTTCACTGGAGACAGCATTTGATAATTCTGAGCTTAATGAGCGAGCAGAAGCCGAGACAGGAGGACTTTCAGACGCGGGACTCAATGTGAGTCGACAGACGGGAAAAAGATCCCCTCGGCGGCTCACACTTTCCATACATCCCGACTGTACATGATCAATAGAATTTGACCAATATTCATATAAAAGTGAATGAGATTTTACTTTCCCCTCTCCTTTCACTAGACAGCAGTTTTTCATTCTGAGTTTAATGAGCGAGCAGAAGCCGAGACAGGAAGGACCTTCAGACCGCGCGCTGTGAGCAGAAGTCGAGACAGGAGGAATTTCAGACGCGGGACTCACTGTGAGTCCTCAGAAGGGAAAATATCCCGGTCGGCCGCTGACCGTTTCCATACACCCAGATCATTCACAACCATTCGAATTCAACAAACATTCATATTAAAGTGGCTGAATTGTCATTTTCTCCTCTCCTTTCGCTGGAGACAGCATTTGTTAATTGTGAGCTTTATCAGCGACAGAAAGAAGTAAAACGCAGATGTTGACTCACTGGCCTCAGACTGCTGTCTATTTTGTTTATTCATGAAATGAAAGTTGATAAACATTAGATATTGAGCAGCGATACGTGGATTTTCGGGCTTTTTCACACACTGGTCTGAAATGCAGCCTCTAAAGAAGGTCTCTCCTTTCACATGAGACAGCAGTCGTTAATTGTGAGCTTAATGAGAGAGCAGAAGCGGATACACGAAGACTTTCAGATACCATACTCAGTGTGAGTCCACAGAAGGGAAAAAGATCTCCCTCGGCCACTTTCATACACCCAGATTGTTGATGAACATTAGAATTTGACAAACACTTTTATTAAATTGGCTGAGATTTTACTTTCTCCTCTCCATTCACTAGACAGCAGTTTTTCATTCTGAGCTTAGTGAGCGAGCAGAAGCCGAGACAGGAGGACTTTCAGACGCGGAATCACCGTGAGCAGAATCCGAGACAGCAAGACTTTCAGACGCGGGACTCACTGTGAGTTCACAGACGGGAAAATGTTTCCCCTCGGTCACGGACTGTTTCCATCCATCCCTACAGTTCATGAAAATTAGAATTGGACCAATATTCATAGTAAAGTGGCTGAAATCTCATCTTCTCTTCTCCGTTCACTGGAGACAGCATTTGATAATTCTGAGCTTAATGAGCGAGCAGAAGCCGAGACAGGAGGACTTTCAGACGCGGGACTCAATGTGAGTCGACAGACGGGAAAAAGATCCCCCTCGGCGGCTCACACTTTCCATACATCCCGACTGTACATGATCAATAGAATTTGACCAATATTCATATAAAAGTCAATGAGATTTTACTTTCCCCTCTCCTTTCACTAGACAGCAGTTTTTCATTCTGAGTTTAATGAGCGAGCAGAAGCCGAGACAGGAAGGACCTTCAGACTCACTGTGAGCAGAAGCGAGACAGGAGGAATTTCAGACGCGGGACTCACTGTGAGTCCTCAGAAGGGAAAATATCCCGGTCGGCCGCTGACCGTTTCCATACACCCAGATCATTCACAACCATTCGAATTCAACAAACATTCATATTAAAGTGGCTGAATTGTCATTTTCTCCTCTCCTTTCGCTGGAGACAGCATTTGTTAATTGTGAGCTTTATCAGCGACAGAAAGAAGTAAAACGCAGATGTTGACTCACTGGCCTCAGACTGCTGTCTATTTTGTTTATTCATGAAATGAAAGTTGATAAACATTAGATATTGAGCAGCGATACGTGGATTTTCGGGCTTTTTCACACACTGGTCTGAAATGCAGCCTCTAAAGAAGGTCTCTCCTTTCACATGACAGCAGTCGTTAATTGTGAGCTTAATGAGAGAGCAGAAGCGGATACACGAAGACTTTCAGATACCATACTCAGTGTGAGTCCACAGAAGGGAAAAAGATCTCCCCTCGGCCACTTTCATACACCCAGATTGTTGATGAACATTAGAATTTGACAAACACTTTTATTAAATTGGCTGAGATTTTACTTTCTCCTCTCCATTCACTAGACAGCAGTTTTTCATTCTGAGCTTAGTGAGCGAGCAGAAGCCGAGACAGGAGGACTTTCAGACGCGGGAATCACCGTGAGCAGAATCCGAGACAGCAAGACTTTCAGACGCGGGACTCACTGTGAGTTCACAGACGGGAAAATGTTTCCCCTCGTCACGGACTGTTTCCATCCATCCCTACAGTTCATGAAAATTAGAATTGGACCAATATTCATAGTAAAGTGGCTGAAATCTCATCTTCTCTTCTCCGTTCACTGGAGACAGCATTTGATAATTCTGAGCTTAATGAGCGAGCAGAAGCCGAGACAGGAGGACTTTCAGACGCGGGACTCAATGTGAGTCGACAGACGGGAAAAAATCCCCTCGGCGGCTCACACTTTCCATACATCCCGACTGTACATGATCAATAGAATTTGACCAATATTCATATAAAAGTGAATGAGATTTTACTTTCCCCTCTCCTTTCACTAGACAGCAGTTTTTCATTCTGAGTTTAATGAGCGAGCAGAAGCCGAGACCCTTCAGACGCGGGAATCACTGTGAGCAGAAGTCGAGACAGGAGGAATTTCAGACGCGGGACTCACTGTGAGTCCTCAGAAGGGAAAATATCCGGTTATGACCGTTTCCATACACCCAGATCATTCACAACCATTCGAATTCAACAAACATTCATATTAAAGTGGCTGAATTGTCATTTTCTCCTCTCCTTTCGCTGGAGACAGCATTTGTTAATTGTGAGCTTTATCAGCGACAGAAAAGAAGTAAAACGCAGATGTTGACTCACTGGCCTCAGACTGCTGTCTATTTTGTTTATTCATGAAATGAAAGTTGATAAACATTAGATATTGAGCAGCGATACGTGGATTTTCGGGCTTTTCACACACTGGTCTGAAATGCAGCCTCTAAAGAAGGTCTCTCCTTTCACATGAGACAGCAGTCGTTAATTGTGAGCTTAATGAGAGAGCAGAAGCGGATACACGAAGACTTTCAGATACCATACTCAGTGTGAGTCCACAGAAGGGAAAAAGATCTCCCTCGGCCACTTTCATACACCCAGATTGTTGATGAACATTAGAATTTGACAAACACTTTTATTAAATTGGCTGAGATTTTACTTTCTCCTCTCCATTCACTAGACAGCAGTTTTTCATTCTGAGCTTAGTGAGCGAGCAGAAGCCGAGACAGGAGGACTTTCAGACGCGGGACTCACTGTGAGTTCACAGACGGGAAAATGTTTCCCCTCGGTCACGGACTGTTTCCATCCATCCTACAGTTCATGAAAATTAGAATTGGACCAATATTCATAGTAAAGTGGCTGAAATCTCATCTTCTCTTCTCCGTTCACTGGAGACAGCATTTGATAATTCTGAGCTTAATGAGCGAGCAGAAGCGAGACAGGAGGACTTTCAGACGCGGGACTCATGTGAGTCGACAGACGGGAAAAAGATCCCCTCGGCGCTCACACTTTCCATACATCCCGACTGTACATGATCAATAGAATTGACCAATATTCATATAAAAGTGAATGAGATTTTACTTTCCCTCTCCTTTCACTAGACAGCAGTTTTTCATTCTGAGTTTAATGAGCGAGCAGAAGCCGAGACAGGAAGGACCTTCAGAACCGGTACTCGCTGTTTTCAGACGCTCACTGTGAGCAGAAGTCGAGACGGAGGAATTTCAGACGCGGGACTCACTGTGAGTCCTCAGAAGGGAAAATATCCCGGTCGGCCGCTGACCGTTTCCATACACCCAGATCATTCAACCATTCGAATTCAACAAACATTCATATTAAAGTGGCTGAATTGTCATTTTCTCCTCTCCTTTCGCTGGAGACAGCATTTGTTAATTGTGAGCTTTATCAGCGACAGAAAGAAGTAAAACGCAGATGTTGACTCACTGGCCTCAGACTGCTGTCTATTTTGTTTATTGATGAAATGAAAGTTGATAAACATTAGATATTGAGCAGCGATACGTGGATTTTCGGGCTTTTTCACACTGGTCTGAAATGCAGCCTCTAAAGAAGGTCTCTCCTTTCACATGAGACAGCAGTCGTTAATTGTGAGCTTAATGAGAGAGCAGAAGCGGATACACGAAGACTTTCAGATACCATACTCAGTGTGAGTCCACAGAAGGGAAAAAGATCTCCCTCGGCCACTTCATACACCCAGATTGTTGATGAACATTAGAATTTGACAAACACTTTTATTAAATTGGCTGAGATTTTACTTTCTCCTCTCCATTCACTAGACAGCAGTTTTTCATTCTGAGCTTAGTGAGCGAGCAGAAGCCGAGACAGGAGGACTTTCAGACGCGGGAATCACCGTGAGCAGAATCCGAGAGCAAGACTTTCAGACGCGGGACTCACTGTGAGTTCACAGACGGGAAAATGTTTCCCCTCGGTCACGGACTGTTTCCATCCATCCCTACAGTTCATGAAAATTAGAATTGGACCAATATTCATAGTAAAGTGGCTGAAATCTCATCTTCTCTTCTCCGTTCACTGGAGACAGCATTTGATAATTCTGAGCTTAATGAGCGAGCAGAAGCCGAGACAGGAGGACTTTCAGACGCGGGACTCAATGTGAGTCGACAGACGGGAAAAAGATCCCCCTCGGCGGCTCACACTTTCCATACATCCCGACTGTACATGATCAATAGAATTTGACCATATTCATATAAAAGTGAATGAGATTTTACTTTCCCCTCTCCTTTCACTAGACAGCAGTTTTTCATTCTGAGTTTAATGAGCGAGCAGAAGCCGAGACAGGAAGGACCTTCAGAACCGGTACTCGCTGTGAGCAGAAGACGAGACAGGACTTTCAGACGCGGACTCACTGTGAGTCCTCAGAAGGGAAAATATCCCGGTCGGCCGCTGACCGTTCCATACACCCAGATCATTCACAACCATTCGAATTCAACAAACATTCATATTAAAGTGGCTGAATTGTCATTTTCTCCTCTCCTTTCGCTGGAGACAGCATTTGTTAATTGTGAGCTTTATCAGCGACAGAAAGAAGTAAAACGCAGATGTTGACTCACTGGCCTCAGACTGCTGTCTATTTTGTTTATTGATGAAATGAAAGTTGATAAACATTAGATATTGAGCAGCGATACGTGGATTTTCGGGCTTTTTCACACACTGGTCTGAAATGCAGCCTCTAAAGAAGGTCTCTCCTTTCACATGAGACAGCAGTCGTTAATTGTGAGCTTAATGAGAGAGCAGAAGCGGATACACGAAGACTTTCAGATACCATACTCAGTGTGAGTCCACAGAAGGGAAAAAGATCTCCCTCGGCCACTTTCATACACCCAGATTGTTGATGAACATTAGAATTTGACAAACACTTTTATTAAATTGGCTGAGATTTTACTTTCTCCTCTCCATTCACTAGACAGCAGTTTTTCATTCTGAGCTTAGTGAGCGAGCAGAAGCCGAGACAGGAGGACTTTCAGACGCGGGAATCACCGTGAGCAGAATCCGAGACGGCAAGACTTTCAGACGCGGGACTCACTGTGAGTTCACAGACGGGAAAATGTTTCCCCTCGGTCACGGACTGTTTCCATCCATCCCTACAGTTCATGAAAATTAGAATTGGACCAATATTCATAGTAAAGTGGCTGAAATCTCATCTTCTCTTCTCCGTTCACTGGAGACAGCATTTGATAATTCTGAGCTTAATGAGCGAGCAGAAGCCGAGACAGGAGGACTTTCAGACGCGGGACTCAATGTGAGTCGACAGACGGGAAAAAGATCCCCCTCGGCGGCTCACACTTTCCATACATCCCGACTGTACATGATCAATAGAATTTGACCAATATTCATATAAAAGTGAATGAGATTTTACTTTCCCCTCTCCTTTCACTAGACAGCAGTTTTTCATTCTGAGTTTAATGAGCGAGCAGAAGCCGAGACAGGAAGGACCTTCAGAAACTCGCTGTGAGCAGAAGACGAGACAGGAGGACTTTCAGACGCGGTACTCACTGTGAGTCGACAGACGGGAAAATGTTTCCCTCGGTCAGACTTTCCATCCATCCCTACAGTTCATGAAAATTAGAATTGGACCAATATTCATATAAAATGAGATTTTACTTTCTCCTCTCCTTTCACTAGACAGCAGTTTTTCATTCTGAGTTTAATTTCAGAAAGAGCAGAAGACGAGACAGGAGGACTTTCAGACGCACTCACTGTGAGTCGACAGACGGGAAAACCTCGGTCACACTTTCCATCCATCCCTACAGTTCATGAAAATAGAATTGGACCAATATTCATATAAACGTGAATGAGATTTTACTTTTCCTCTCCTTTCACTAGACAGCAGTTTTTCATTCTGAGTTTAATGACCTTCAGAGACTCGCTGTGAGCAGAAGCCGAGACAGCACTGTCAGACGCGGGAATCACTGTGAGCAGAAGTCGAGACAGGAGGAATTTCAGACGCGGGACTCACTGTGAGTCCTCAGAAGGGAAAATATCCCGGTCGGCCGCTGACCGTTTCCATACACCCAGATCATTCACAACCATTCGAATTCAACAAACATTCATATTAAAGTGGCTGAATTGTCATTTTCTCCTCTCCTTTCGCTGGAGACAGCATTTGTTAATTGTGAGCTTTATCAGCGACAGAAAGAAGTAAAACGCAGATGTTGACTCACTGGCCTCAGACTGCTGTCTATTTTGTTTATTGATGAAATGAAAGTTGATAAACATTAGATATTGAGCAGCGATACGTGGATTTTCGGGCTTTTTCACACACTGGTCTGAAATGCAGCCTCTAAAGAAGGTCTCTCCTTTCACATGAGACAGCAGTCGTTAATTGTGAGCTTAATGAGAGAGCAGAAGCGGATACACGAAGACTTTCAGATACCATACTCAGTGTGAGTCCACAGAAGGGAAAAAGATCTCCCTCGGCCACTTTCATACACCCAGATTGTTGATGAACATTAGAATTTGACAAACACTTTTATTAAATTGGCTGAGATTTTACTTTCTCCTTCCATTCACTAGACAGCAGTTTTTCATTCTGAGCTTAGTGAGCGAGCAGAAGCCGAGACAGGAGGACTTTCAGATCACTGTGAGTTCACAGACGGGAAAATGTTTCCCCTCGGTCACGGACTGTTTCCATCCATCCCTACAGTTCATGAAAATTAGAATTGGACCAATATTCATAGTAAAGTGGCTGAAATCTCATCTTCTCTTCTCCGTTCACTGGAGACAGCATTTGATAATTCTGAGCTTAATGAGCGAGCAGAAGCCGAGACAGGAGGACTTTCAGACGCGGGACTCAATGTGAGTCGACAGACGGAAAAAGATCCCCTCGCGGCTCACACTTTCCATACATCCCGACTGTACATGATCAATAGAATTTGACCAATATTCATATAAAAGTGAATGAGATTTTACTTTCCCCTCTCCTTTCACTAGACAGCAGTTTTTCATTCTGAGTTTAATGAGCGAGCAGAAGCCGAGACAGGAAGGACCTTCAGAACCGGTACTCGCTGTGAGCAGAAGACGAGACAGAGGACTTTCAGACGCGGTACTCACTGTGAGTCGACAGACGGGAAAATGTTTCCCCTCGGTCACGGACTGTTTCCATCCATCCCTACAGTTCATGAAAATTAGAATTGGACCAATATTCATATAAACGTGAATGAGATTTTACTTTCTCCTCTCCTTTCACTAGACAGCAGTTTTTCATTCTGAGTTTAATGACCTTCAGAAAGAGAAGCCGAGACAGGAAGGACCTTCAGAACCGGACTCGCTGTGAGCAGAAGACAGGCGCACTGTCAGACGCGGGAATCACTGTGAGCAGAAGTCGAGACAGGAGGAATTTCAGACGCGGGACTCACTGTGAGTCCTCAGAAGGGAAAATATCCCGGTCGGCCGCTGACCGTTTCCATACACCCAGATCATTCACAACCATTCGAATTCAACAAACATTCATATTAAAGTGGCTGAATTGTCATTTTCTCCTCTCCTTTCGCTGGAGACAGCATTTGTTAATTGTGAGCTTTATCAGCGACAGAAAGAAGTAAAACGCAGATGTTGACTCACTGGCCTCAGACTGCTGTCTATTTTGTTTATTGATGAAATGAAAGTTGATAAACATTAGATATTGAGCAGCGATACGTGGATTTTCGGGCTTTTTCACACACTGGTCTGAAATGCAGCCTCTAAAGAAGGTCTCTCCTTTCACATGAGACAGCAGTCGTTAATTGTGAGCTTAATGAGAGAGCAGAAGCGGATACACGAAGACTTTCAGATACCATACTCAGTGTGAGTCCACAGAAGGGAAAAAGATCTCCCTCGGCCACTTTCATACACCCAGATTGTTGATGAACATTAGAATTTGACAAACACTTTTATTAAATTGGCTGAGATTTTACTTTCTCCTCTCCATTCACTAGACAGCAGTTTTTCATTCTGAGCTTAGTGAGCGAGCAGAAGCCGAGACAGGAGACTTTCAGACGCGGGAATCACCGTGAGCAGAATCCGAGACGGCAAGACTTTCAGACGCGGGACTCACTGTGAGTTCACAGACGGGAAAATGTTTCCCCTCGGTCACGGACTGTTTCCATCCATCCCTACAGTTCATGAAAATTAGAATTGGACCAATATTCATAGTAAAGTGGCTGAAATCTCATCTTCTCTTCTCCGTTCACTGGAGACAGCATTTGATAATTCTGAGCTTAATGAGCGAGCAGAAGCCGAGACAGAGGACTTTCAGACGCGGGACTCAATGTGAGTCGACAGACGGGAAAAAGATCCCCCTCGGCGGCTCACACTTTCCATACATCCCGACTGTACATGATCAATAGAATTTGACCATATTCATATAAAAGTGAATGAGATTTTACTTTCCCCTCTCCTTTCACTAGACAGCAGTTTTTCATTCTGAGTTTAATGAGCGAGAAGCGAGACAGGAAGGACCTTCAGAACCCGCTGTGAGCAGAAGCCGAGACAGGAGGACTTTCAGAGGTACTCACTGTGAGTCGACAGACGGGAAAATGTTTCCCCTCGGTCACGGACTGTTTCCATCCATCCCTACAGTTCATGAAAATTAGAATT
>NW_026117140.1:0-19100 GCF_001640805.2 Lates calcarifer | reverse complement strand
TTGAGATTTCAGTCTCTCTACTTCTGTTCACCTTTTTGCCATTCTGAGCTGATTAAGCCTTAAAACTCAGCGTTAAACTCTCTCTCACACAACAGAGGCAACAGGTGCCCGACTGGAAATGATGGGTGTTAACATAAAGAATGTTTATAAATATTGGAAATTAAAAAAAAACTGAAATAGTGTTATTGAGATTTCAGTCTCTCTTCTTCTGTTCACCTTTTTGCCATTCTGAGCTGATTAACCTTAAAACGCAGCGTTAAACCTCTCTCTCACACAACGAGGCAACAGGTGCCCCGATGGAAATGATGGGTGTCAAACATAAAGAATGTTTATAATATTGGAATTAAGAAACTCTGAAACAGTGTTATTGAGATTTCAGTCTCTCTACTTCTGTTCAGAGTATGCACCTTTTTGCCATTCTGAGCTGATTAAACATTAAAACGCACCATTAAACCTCTCTCTCACACAACAGAGGCAACAGGTGCCCGACTGGAAATGGGTTAACCATAAAGAATGTTTATAAATATTGGAAATTAAGAAACGTTGAACAACAGTGTTGTTGAGATTTCAGTCTCTCTTCTTCTGTTCACCTTTTTCCATTCTGAGCTGATTAAGCCTTAAAACTCAGCGTTAAACCTCTCTCTCACACACAGAGGCAACAGGTGCCCCGACTGGAAATGATGGGTTTAACCATAAAGAATGTTTATAAATATTGGAAATTAAGAAACAAACAGTGTTGTTGAGATTTCAGTCTCTCTTCTTCTGTTCACCTTTTTGCCATTCTGAGCTGATTAAGCCTTAAAACTCAGCGTTAAACTCTCTCTCACACAACAGAGGCAACAGGTGCCCCGACTGGAAATGATGGGTTTCAACCATAAAGAATGTTTATAAATATTGGAATTAAGAAACACAACAGTGTTATTGAGATTTCAGTCTCTCTACTTCTGTTCACCTTTTTGCCATTCTGAGCTGATTAACCTTAAAACTCAGCGTTAAAACTCTCTCTCACACAACAGAGGCAACAGGTGCCCCGACTGGAAATGATGGGTTAACCATAAAGAATGTTTATAAATATTGGAATTAAGAAAATTGACAACAGTGTTGTTGAGATTTCAGTCTCTCTACTTCTGTTCAGAGTATACAGCTATTGGCCATTCTGTCCTGATTAAACCTGAAAACGCAGCTTAAACCACTCTCTCCACAGACAGGCATTGCTCAAGGCACAGAACAGGCAAAAGGTGTCCGACTGGAAATGATGGGTTTCAACCATAAAGAATGTTTATAAATATTGGAAATTAAAAACACTGAAACAGTGTTATTGAGATTTCAGTCTCTCTTCTTCTGTTCACCTTTTTGCCATTCTGAGCTGATTAAGCCTTAAAACTCAGCGTTAAACTCTCTCTCACACAACAGAGGCAACAGGTGCCCCGACTGGAAATGATGGGTTCAACCATAAAGAATGTTTATAAATATTGGAATTAAGAAACCAACAGTGTTGTTGAGATTTCAGTCTCTCTACTTCTGTTCAGAGTATACAGCTATTGGCCATTCTGTCCTGATTAAACCTAAAACGCAGCTTTAAACCACTCTCTCCACAGACAGGCATTACAAGGCACAGAACAGGCAAAAGGTGTCCCGATGGAAATGATGGGTTTCAACCATAAAGAATGTTTATAAATATTGGAATTAAAAACGTTGAAACAGTGTTTTGAGATTTCAGTCTCTCTACTTCTGTTCAGAGTATCACCTTTTTGCCATTCTGAGCTGATTAAGCCTTAAAACGCAGCTTAAACCTCTCTCTCACACAACAAACAGGTGCCCCGGAAATGATGGGTTTCAACCATAAAGAATGTTTATAAATATTGGAAATTAAGAAACCAACAGTGTTTTGAGATTTCAGTCTCTCTACTTCTGTTCACCTTTTTGCCATTCTGAGCTGATTAAGCCTTAAAACTCAGCGTTAAACTCTCTCTCACACAACAGAGGCAACAGGTGCCCCGACTGGAAATGATGGGTGTTAACCATAAAGAATGTTTATAAATATTGGAAATTAAAAAAAACTGAAATAGTGTTATTGAGATTTCAGTCTCTCTTTCTTCTGTTCACCTTTTGCCATTCTGAGCTGATTAAGCCTTAAAACGCAGCGTTAAACCTCTCTCTCACACAACAGAGGCAACAGGTGCCCCGACAAAAATGGGTGTCAAACATAAAGAATGTTTATAAGCATTGGAAATTAAGAAACTCTGAAACAGTGTTATTGAGATTTCAGTCTCTCCTACTTCAGAGTATGCACCTTTTTGCCATTCTGAGCTGATTAAACATTAAAACGCACCATTAAACCTCGCTCTCACACAACAGAGCAACAGGTGCCCCGATGAGAAATGATGGGTTTCAACCATAAAGAATGTTTATAATATTGGGAATTAAGAAACGTTGACAACAGTGTTGTTGAGATTTCAGTCTCTCTACTTCTGTTCAGAGTATACAGCTATTGGCCATTCGTCCTGATTAAACCTGAAAACGCAGCTTAAAACCACTCTCTCCACAGACAGGCATTGCTCCCAAGGCACAGAACAGGCAAAAGGTGTCCCGACAGGAAATGATGGGTTTCAACCATAAAGAATGTTTATAAATATTGGAAATTAAAAAAAACACTGAAATAGTGTTATTGAGATTTCAGTCTCTCTTCTTCTGTTCACCGTTTTGCCATTTCTGAGCTGATTAAGCCTTAAAACGCAGCGTTAAACCTCTCTCTCACACAGCAGAGGCAACAGGTGCCCCGACTGGAAATGATGGGTGTCAAACATAAAGAATGTTTATAAGTATTGGAAATTAAGAAACTCTGAAACAGTGGTTATTGAGATTTCAGTCTCTCTACTTCTGTTCAGAGTATGCACCTTTTTGCCATTCTGAGCTGATTAAACATTGAAACGCACCATTAAACCTCTCTCTCACACAACCGAGGCAACAGGTGCCCCGACTGGAAATGATGGGTGTTAACCATAAAGAATGTTTATAAATATTGGAAATTAAGAAACGTTGAACAACAGTGTTGTTGAGATTTCAGTCCTCTCTTCTTCTGTTCACCTTTTTTCCATTCTGAGCTGATTAAGCCTTAAAACTCAGCGTTAACGTCTCTCTCACACAACAGAGGCAACAGGTGCCCCGACTGGAAATGATGGGTATCAACCATAAAGAATGTTTATAAATATTGGATATTAAGAAACGTTAAACAACAGTGTTGTTGAGATTTCAGTCTCTCTACTTCTGTTCAGAGTATACAGCTATTGGCCATTCTGTCCTGATTAAACCTGAAAACGCAGCTTTAAACCACTCTCTCCACAGACAGGCATTGCCACACAAGGCACAGAACAGGCAAAAGGTGTCCTGACTGGAAATGATGGGTTTCAACCATAAAGAATGTTTATAAATATTGGAAATTAAGAAACATTGACAACAGTGTTGTTGAGATTTCAGTCTCTCTACTTCTGTTCAGAGTATACAGCTATTGGCCATTCTGTCCTGATTAAACCTGAAAACGCAGCTTTAAACCACTCTCTCCACAGACAGGCATTGCACACAAGGCACAGAACAGGCCAAAAGGTGTCCTGACTGGAAATGATGGGTTTCAACCATAAAGAATGTTTATAAATATTGGAAATTAAGAAACGTTGAACAACAGTGTTGTTGAGATTTCAGTCTCTCTACTTCTGTTCAGAGTATGCACCTTTTTGCCATTCTGAGCTGATTAAGCCTTAAAACGCAGCATTAAACCTCTCTCTCACACAACAGAGGTAACAGGTGCCCCGACTGGAAATAATGGGTTTCAACCATAAAGAATGTTTATAAATATTGGAAATTAAGAAACGTTAAACAACAGTGTTGTTGAGATTTCAGTCCTCTCTACTTCTGTTCACCTTTTTGCCATTCTGAGCTGATTAAGCCTTAAAACTCAGCGTTAAACGTCTCTCTCACACAACAGAGGCAACAGGTGCCCCGACTGGAAATGATGGGTGTTAACCATAAAGAATGTTTATAAATATTGGAAATTAAAAAAACACTGAAATAGTGTTATTGAGATTTCAGTCTCTCTTCTTCTGTTCACCGTTTTGCCATTCTGAGCTGATTAAGCCTTAAAACGCAGCGTTAAACCTCTCTCTCACACAACCGAGGCAACAGGTGCCCCGACTGGAAATGATGGGTGTCAAACATAAAGAATGTTTATAAGCATTGGAAATTAAGAAACGTTGAACAACAGTGTTGTTGAGATTTCAGTCTCTCTTCTTCTGTTCACCTTTTTGCCATTCTGAGCTGATTAAGCCTTAAAACTCAGCGTTAAACCTCTCTCTCACACAACAGAGGCAACAGGTGCCCCGACTGGAAATGATGGGTGTCAAACATAAAGAATGTTTATAAGCATTGGAAATTAAGAAACTCTGAAACAGTGTTATTGAGATTTCAGTCTCTCTACTTCTGTTCAGAGTATGCACCTTTTTGCCATTCTGTCCTGATTAAACATTAAAACTCAGCGTTAAACCTCTCTCTCACACAACAGAGGCAACAGGTGCCCCGACTGGAAATGATGGGTTTCAACCATAAAGAATGTTTTATAAATATTGGAAATTAAAAAAACACTGAAATAGTGTTATTGAGATTTCAGTCTCTCTTCTTCTGTTCACCTTTTTGCCATTCTGAGCTGATTAAGCCTTAAAACTCAGCGTTAAACCTCTCTCTCACACAACAGAGGCAACAGGTGCCCCGACTGGAAATGATGGGTGTCAAACATAAAGAATGTTTATAAGCATTGGAAATTAAGAAACTCTGAAACAGTGTTATTGAGATTTCAGTCTCTCTACTTCAGAGTATGCACCTTTTTGCCATTCTGAGCTGATTAAACATTAAAACGCACCATTAAACCTCGCTCTCACACAACAGAGGCAACAGGTGCCCCGATGAGAAATGATGGGTTTCAACCATAAAGAATGTTTATAAATATTGGGAATTAAGAAACGTTGACAACAGTGTTGTTGAGATTTCAGTCTCTCTTCTTCTGTTCAGAGTATACAGCTATTGGCCATTCTGTCCTGATTAAACCTGAAAACGCAGCTTAAAACCACTCTCCTCCACAGACAGGCATTGCTCCCAAGGCACAGAACAGGCAAAAGGTGTCCCGACAGGAAATGATGGGTTTCAACCATAAAGAATGTTTATAAATATTGGAAATTAAAAAAAAACACTGAAATAGTGTTATTGAGATTTCAGTCTCTCTTCTTCTGTTCACCTTTTTGCCATTCTGAGCTGATTAAGCCTTAAAACGCAGCGTTAAACCTCTCTCTCACACAGCAGAGGCAACAGGTGCCCCGACTGGAAATGATGGGTGTCAAACATAAAGAATGTTTATAAGTATTGGAAATTAAGAAACTCTGAAACAGTGTTATTGAGATTTCAGTCTCTCTACTTCTGTTCAGAGTATGCACCTTTTTGCCATTCTGAGCTGATTAAACATTGAAACGCACCATTAAACATCTCTCTCACACAACCGAGGCAACAGGTGCCCCGACTGGAAATGATGGGTGTTAACCATAAAGAATGTTTATAAATATTGGAAATTAAGAAACATTGACAACAGTGTTGTTGAGATTTCAGTCCTCTCTACTTCTGTTCAGAGTATACAGCTATTGGCCATTCTGTCCTGATTAAACCTGAAAACGCAGCTTTAAACCACTCTCCTCCAAAGACAGGCATTGCTCGCAAGGCACAGAACAGGCAAAAGGTGTCCCGACAGGAAATGATGGGTTTCAACCATAAAGAATGTTTATAAATATTGGATATTAAGAAACGTTAAACAACAGTGTTGTTGAGATTTCAGTCTCTCTACTTCTGTTCAGAGTATACAGCTATTGGCCATTCTGTCCTGATTAAACCTGAAAACGCAGCTTTAAACCACTCTCTCCACAGACAGGCATTGCTCGCAAGGCACAGAACAGGCAAAAGGTGTCCTGACTGGAAATGATGGGTTTCAACCATAAAGAATGTTTATAAATATTGGAAATTAAGAAACGTTAAACAACAGTGTTGTTGAGATTTCAGTCTCTCTTCTTCTGTTCACCTTTTTGCCATTCTGAGCTGATAAAGCCTTAAAACTCAGCGTTAAACGTCTCTCTCACACAACAGAGGCAACAGGTGCCCCGACTGGAAATGATGGGTTTCAACCATAAAGAATGTTTATAAATATTGGAAATTAAGAAACATTGACAACAGTGTTGTTGAGATTTCAGTCTCTCTACTTCTGTTCAGAGTATACAGCTATTGGCCATTCTGTCCTGATTAAACCTGAAAACGCAGCTTTAAACCACTCTCCTCCACAGACAGGCATTGCACACAAGGCACAGAACAGGCAAAAGGTGTCCTGACTGGAAATGATGGGTTTCAACCATAAAGAATGTTTATAAATATTGGAAATTAAGAAACGTTAAACAACAGTGTTGTTGAGATTTCAGTCTCTCTTCTTCTGTTCACCTTTTTTCCATTCTGAGCTGATTAAGCCTTAAAACTCAGCGTTAAACGTCTCTCTCACACAACAGAGGCAACAGGTGCCCCGACTGGAAATGATGGGTGTTAACCATAAAGAATGTTTATAAATATTGGAAATTAAGAAACGTTGAACAACAGTGTTGTTGAGATTTCAGTCTCTCTTCTTCTGTTCACCTTTTTGCCATTCTGAGCTGATTAAGCCTTAAAACTCAGCGTTAAACCTCTCTCTCACACAACAGAGGCAACAGGTGCCCCGACTGGAAATGATGGGTTTCAACCATAAAGAATGTTTATAAATATTGGAAATTAAAAAAACACTGAAATAGTGTTATTGAGATTTCAGTCTCTCTACTTCTGTTCACCTTTTGCCATTCTGAGCTGATTAAGCCTTAAAACTCAGCATTAAACCACTCTCTCCACAGACAGGCATTGCTCGCAAGGCACAGAACAGGCAAAAGGTGTCCCGACAGGAAACGATGGGTTTTCAACCATAAAGAATGTTTATAAATATTGGAAATTAAGAAACGTTGAACAACAGTGTTGTTGAGATTTCAGTCTCTCTTCTTCTGTTCACCTTTTTTCCATTCTGAGCTGATTAAGCCTTAAAACTCAGCGTTAACGTCTCTCTCACACAACAGAGGCAACAGGTGCCCCGACTGGAAATGATGCGTGATAACCATAAAGAATGTTTATAAATATTGGAAATTAAGAAACGTTGACAACAGTGTTGTTGAGATTTCAGTCTCCTCTACTTCTGTTCAGAGTATACAGCTATTGGCCATTCTGTCCTGATTAAACCTGAAAACGCAGCTTTAAACCACTCTCTTCACAGACAGGCATTGCTCGCAAGGCACAGAACAGGCAAAAGGTGTCCCGACAGGAAATGATGGGTTTCAACCATAAAGAATGTTTATTAATATTGGAAATTAAGAAACTGTAGTATACAGGATGGTTTATGTATGTTTTTGTCTTTTTGGAATGTCTGAGGGTTTCAAGATGTTTACACTTTTTAAGAGTTTCCTATGTCTGAGTTAACCTTTGGGGTTCATGTTTGGGACAAGAGTTAAGAATGTGACCCCCAGACTAGTAGGGGTTAAAGGTGAGGGTTTCCTCTCACCTTATCTTCTTCCTCTTGATAGTGAAGGTATTGACTAAGGTCCAGATGTTTCCTATGAACCATGTAAAAAACCAATGTATATATATAGGTGTTTAGAGCTGTTAGAGAGAGAGATCCATATTGGCTCGGATCCTCTCACAGGCTACTGCAGTGCTTGTCCGATGCTGAACTACTTTGTAATAAACTTCTATATACAAGTAAGTCAGTGTCAGCGGAGATCTTCTCTTCATCATCTTCACGTCAACATCACCATCTAATATACCACAAGACGTTGAACAACAGTGTTGTTGAGATTTCAGTCTCTCTACTTCTGTTCAGAGTATACAGCTATTGGCCATTCTGTCCTGATTAAACCTGAAAACGCAGCTTTAAACCACTCTCTCCACAGACAGGCATTGCTCGCAAGGCACAGAACAGGCAAAAGGTGTCCCGACAGGAAATGATGGGTTTCAACCATAAAGAATGTTTATAAATATTGGATATTAAGAAACGTTAAACAACAGTGTTGTTGAGATTTCAGTCTCTCTACTTCTGTTCAGAGTATACAGCTATTGGCCATTCTGTCCTGATTAAACCTGAAAACGCAGCTTTAAACCACTCTCTCCACAGACAGGCATTGCTCACAAGGCACAGAACAGGCAAAAGGTGTCCCGACAGGAAATGATGGGTTTCAACCATAAAGAATGTTTATAAATATTGGCTATTAAGAAACGTTAAACAACAGTGTTGTTGAGATTTCAGTCTCTCTTCTTCTGTTCACCTTTTTTCCATTCTGAGCTGATTAAGCCTTAAAACTCAGCGTTAAACCTCTCTCTCACACAACAGAGGCAACAGGTGCCCCGACTGGAAATGATGGGTGTTAACCATAAAGAATGTTTATAAATATTGGAAATTAAGAAACGTTGACAACAGTGTTGTTGAGATTTCAGTCTCTCTACTTCTGTTCAGAGTATACAGCTATTGGCCATTCTGTCCTGATTAAACCTGAAAACGCAGCTTTAAACCACTCTCTCCACAGACAGGCATTGCTCGCAAGGCACAGAACAGGCAAAAGGTGTCCTGACTGGAAATGATGGGTTTCAACCATAAAGAATGTTTATAAATATTGGAAATTAAGAAACGTTGAACAACAGTGTTGTTGAGATTTCAGTCTCTCTTCTTCTGTTCACCTTTTTTCCATTCTGAGCTGATTAAGCCTTAAAACTCAGCGTTAACGTCTCTCTCACACAACAGAGGCAACAGGTGCCCCGACTGGAAATGATGGGTGTTAACCATAAAGAATGTTTATAAATATTGGAAATTAAGAAACGTTAAACAACAGTGTTGTTGAGATTTCAGTCTCTATACTTTTGTTCAGAGTATACACCTTTTTGCCATTGTGAGCTGATTAAGCCTTAAAACGCAGCGTTAAACCTCTCTCTCACACAACAGAGGCAACAGGTGCCCCGACTGGAAATGATGGGTTTCAACCATAAAGAATGTTTATAAATATTGGAAATTAAAAAAACACTGAAATAGAGTTATTGAGATTTCAGTCTCTCTTCTTCTGTTCACCTTTTTGCCATTCTGAGCTGATTAAGCCTTAAAACTCAGCGTTAAACGTCTCTCTCACACAACAGAGGCAACAGGTGCCCCGACTGGAAATGATGGGTGTTAACCATAAAGAATGTTTATAAATATTGGAAATTAAGAAACGTTGAACAACAGTGTTGTTGAGATTTCAGTCTCTCTACTTCTGTTCACCTTTTTGCCATTCTGAGCTGATAAAGCCTTAAAACTCAGCATTAAACCATTCTCTCCACAGACAGGCATTGCTCGCAAGGCACAGAACAGGCAAAAGGTGTCCCGACAGGAAATGATGGGTTTCAACCATAAAGAATGTTTATAAATATTGGAATTTAAGAAACATTGAACAACAGTGTTGTTGAGATTTCAGTCTCTCTACTTCTGTTCAGAGTATACAGCTATTGGCCATTCTGTCCTGATTAAACCTGAAAACGCAGCTTTAAACCACTCTCTCCACAGACAGGCATTGCTCGCAAGGCACAGAACAGGCAAAAGGTGTCCCGACAGGAAATGATGGGTTTCAACCATAAAGAATGTTTATAAATATTGGAAATTAAGAAACGTTGAACAACAGTGTTGTTGAGATTTCAGTCACTCTACTTCTGTTCAGCGTATACCCATAATTTGCTGTCGGGAGAGCCTTTCCCTCTTTTGTGCACTGCATGCAATCTCAGAGTGTGAATAAGCGGTTTTCCCAGCGTTTTGAGGCTTATTCAGCTCAGAATGGCTTAATGCTGCATTATCTGACCAGGACAAGACAAACTAAGAACCCAGCCACACGGACATGAAAGTTGTTTACTTTACAATATTAGTAAACAAGCATTATGGTTGAAACCATAATTTCCTGTCGGGAGAGCCTTTCCCTCTTTTGTGCACTGTATGCAATCTCAGAGTGTGAATAAACCGTTTTCGCAGCGATTTGAGGCTTATTCAGCTCAGAATGGCTTAATACTGCATTATCTGACCAGGACAAGACAAACTAAGAATTCAGCCACACGCACATGAAAGTTGCTTAATTTCTATTATAATAAACAAGCATTATGATTGAAACCCATAATTTCCTGTCGGGAGAGCCTTTCCCTCTTTTGTGCACTGTATGCAATCTTAGAGTGTGATTAAGCGGTTTTCGCAGCGATTTGAGGCTTATTCAGCTCAGAATGGCTTAATACTGCATTATCGACCAGGACAAGACAAACTAAGAACTCAGCCACACGCACGTGAAAGTTGCTTAATTTCTATTATAATAAACAAGCATAATGATTGAAACCTATAATTTCCTGTCGGGAGAGCCTTTCCCTCTTTTGTGCACTGTATGCAATCTTAGAGTGTGAATAAGCGGTTTTCGCAGCGATTTGAGGCTTATTCAGCTCAGAATGGCTTAATACTGCACTCTCTGACCAGGACAAGACAAACTAAGAACTCAGCCACACGGACATGAAAGTTGCTTAATTTCTATTATAATAAACAAGCATTATGGTTGAAACCATAATTTCCTGTCGGGAGAGCCTTTCCCTCTTTTGTGCACTGTATGCAATCTCAGAGTGTGAATAAGCGCTTTTCCCAGCGTTTTGAGGCTTATTCAGCTCAGAATGGCTTAATACTGCACTCTCTGACCAGGACAAGACAAACTAAGAACTCAGCCACACGGACATGAAAGTTGCTTAATTTCTATTATAATAAACAAGCATAATGATTGAAACCCATAATTTCCTGTCGGGAGAGCCTTTCCCTCTTTTGTGCACTGTATGCAATCTTAGTGTGTGAATAAGCGGTTTTCCCAGCGATTTGAGGCTTATTCAGCTCAGAATGGCTTAATACTGCACTCTCTGACCAGGACAAGACAAACTAAGAATTCAGCCACACGGACATGAAAGTTGTTTACTTTACAACATTAGTAAACAAGCATTATGGTTGAACCCATAATTTCCTGTCGGGAGAGCCTTTCCCTCTTTTGTGCACTGTATGCAATCTCAGAGTGTGAATAAGCGGTTTTCCCAGCGTTTTGAGGCTTATTCAGCTCAGAATGGCTTAATACTGCACTCTCTGACCAGGACAAGACAAACTAAGAATTCAGCCACACGCACATGAAAGTTGCTTAATTTCTATTATAATAAACAAGCATTATGATTGAAACCCATAATTTCCTGTCGGGAGAGCCTTTCCCTCTTTTGTGCACTGTATGCAATCTTAGAGTGTGAATAAGCGGTTTTCGCAGCGATTTGAGGCTTATTCAGCTCAGAATGGCTTAATACTGCATTATCGACCAGGACAAGACAAACTAAGAACTCAGCAACACGCACGTGAAAGTTGCTTAATTTCTATTATAATAAACAAACATAATGATTGAATCCTATAATTTCCTGTCGGGAGAGCCTTTCCCTCTTTTGTGCACTGTATGCAATCTTAGAGTGTAAATAAGCGGTTTTCGCAGCGATTTGAGGCTTATTCAGCTCAGAATGGCTTAATACTGCACTCTCTGACCAGGACAAGACAAACTAAGAATTCAGCCATACGGACATGAAAGTTGTTTACTTTACAATATTAGTAAACAAGCATTATGGTTGAACCCATAATTTCCTGTCGGGAGAGCCTTTCCCTCTTTTGTGCACTGTATGCAATCTCAGAGTGTGAATAAGCGGTTTTCCCAGCGTTTTGAGGCTTATTCAGCTCAGAATGGCTTAATACTGCACTCTCTGACCAGGACGACAAACTAAGAATTCAGCCACACGCACATGAAAGTTGCTTAATTTCTATTATAATAAACAAGCATTATGATTGAAACCCATAATTTCCTGTCGGGAGAGCCTTTCCCTCTTTTGTGCACTGTATGCAATCTTAGTGTGTGAATAAGCGGTTTTCGCAGCGATTTGAGGCTTATTCAGCTCAGAATGGCTTAATACTGCATTATCGACCAGGACAAGACAAACTAAGAACTCAGCCACACGGACATGAAAGTTGTTTACTTTACAATATTAGTAAACAAGCATTATGGTTGAACCCATAATTTCCTGTCGGGAGAGCCTTTCCCTCTTTTGTGCACTGTATGCAATCTCAGAGTGTGAATAAGCGGTTTTCCCAGCGTTTTGAGGCTTATTCAGCTCAGAATGGCTTAATACTGCACTCTCTGACCAGGACAAGACAAACTAAGAACTCAGCCACACGCACATGAAAGTTGCTTAATTTCTATTATAATAAACAAGCATAATGATTGAAACCCATAATTTCCTGTCGGGAGAGCCTTTCCCTCTTTTGTGCACTGTATGCAATCTCAGAGTGTGAATAAGCGGTTTTCCCAGCGTTTTGAGGCTTATTCAGCTCAGAATGGCTTAATACTGCACTCTCTGACCAGGACAAGACAAACTAAGAATTCAGCCACACGCACATGAAAGTTGCTTAATTTCTATTATAATAAACAAGCATTATGATTGAAACCCATAATTTCCTGTCGGGAGAGCCTTTCCCTCTTTTGTGCACTGTATGCAATCTTAGTGTGTGAATAAGCGGTTTTCGCAGCGATTTGAGGCTTATTCAGCTCAGAATGGCTTAATACTGCATTATCGACCAGGACAAGACAAACTAAGAACTCAGCCATACGGACATGAAAGTTGTTTACTTTACAATATTAGTAAACAAGCATTATGGTTGAAACCATAATTTCCTGTCGGGAGAGCCTTTCCCTCTTTTGTGCACTGAATGCAATCTTACTGTGTGAATAAGCGGTTTTCCCAGCGTTTTGAGGCTTATTCAGCTCAGAATGGCTTAATACTGCACTCTCTGACCAGGACAAGACAAACTAAGAATTCAGCCACACGCACATGAAAGTTGCTTAATTTCTATTATAATAAACAAGCATTATGATTGAAACCCATAATTTCCTGTCGGGAGAGCCTTTCCCTCTTTTGTGCACTGTATGCAATCTTAGTGTGTGAATAAGCGGTTTTCGCAGCGATTTGAGGCTTATTCAGCTCAGAATGGCTTAATACTGCATTATCTGACCAGGACAAGACAAACTAAGAACTCAGCCACACGCACATGAAAGTTGCTTACTTTACAATATTAGTAAACAAGCATTATGGTTGAACCCATAATTTCCTGTCGGGAGAGCCTTTCCCTCTTTTGTGCACTGTATGCAATCTCAGAGTGTGAATAAGCGGTTTTCCCAGCGTTTTGAGGCTTATTCAGCTCAGAATGGCTTAATACTGCACTCTCTGACCAGGACGACAAACTAAGAATTCAGCCACACGCACATGAAAGTTGCTTAATTTCTATTATAATAAACAAGCATAATGAGTGAAACCCATAATTTCCTGTCGGGAGAGCCTTTCCCTCTTTTGTGCACTGTATGCAATCTTAGTGTGTGAATAAGCGGTTTTCGCAGCGATTTGAGGCTTATTCAGCTCAGAATGGCTTAATACTGCATTATCGACCAGGACAAGACAAACTAAGAACTCAGCCACACGGACATGAAAGTTGTTTACTTTACAATATTAGTAAACAAGCATTATGGTTGAACCCATAATTTCCTGTCGGGAGAGCCTTTCCCTCTTTTGTGCACTGTATGCAATCTCAGAGTGTGAATAAGCGGTTTTCCCAGCGTTTTGAGGCTTATTCAGCTCAGAATGGCTTAATACTGCATTATCGACCAGGACAAGACAAACTAAGAACTCAGCCATACGGACATGAAAGTTGTTTACTTTACAATATTAGTAAACAAGCATTATGGTTGAAACCATAATTTCCTGTCGGGAGAGCCTTTCCCTCTTTTGTGCACTGAATGCAATCTTACTGTGTGAATAAGCGGTTTTCCCAGCGTTTTGAGGCTTATTCAGCTCAGAATGGCTTAATACTGCACTCTCTGACCAGGACAAGACAAACTAAGAATTCAGCCACACGCACATGAAAGTTGCTTAATTTCTATTATAATAAACAAGCATTATGATTGAAACCCATAATTTCCTGTCGGGAGAGCCTTTCCCTCTTTTGTGCACTGTATGCAATCTTAGTGTGTGAATAAGCGGTTTTCGCAGCGATTTGAGGCTTATTCAGCTCAGAATGGCTTAATACTGCATTATCTGACCAGGACAAGACAAACTAAGAACTCAGCCACACGCACATGAAAGTTGCTTACTTTACAATATTAGTAAACAAGCATTATGGTTGAACCCATAATTTCCTGTCGGGAGAGCCTTTCCCTCTTTTGTGCACTGTATGCAATCTCAGAGTGTGAATAAGCGGTTTTTCCCAGCGTTTTGAGGCTTATTCAGCTCAGAATGGCTTAATACTGCACTCTCTGACCAGGACGACAAACTAAGAATTCAGCCACACGCACATGAAAGTTGCTTAATTTCTATTATAATAAACAAGCATAATGAGTGAAACCCATAATTTCCTGTCGGGAGAGCCTTTCCCTCTTTTGTGCACTGTATGCAATCTTAGTGTGTGAATAAGCGGTTTTCGCAGCGATTTGAGGCTTATTCAGCTCAGAATGGCTTAATACTGCATTATCGACCAGGACAAGACAAACTAAGAACTCAGCCACACGGACATGAAAGTTGTTTACTTTACAATATTAGTAAACAAGCATTATGGTTGAACCCATAATTTCCTGTCGGGAGAGCCTTTCCCTCTTTTGTGCACTGTATGCAATCTCAGAGTGTGAATAAGCGGTTTTCCCAGCGTTTTGAGGCTTATTCAGCTCAGAATGGCTTAATACTGCACTCTCTGACCAGGACAAGACAAACTAAGAATTCAGCCACACGCACATGAAAGTTGCTTAATTTCTATTATAATAAACAAGCATTATGATTGAAACCCATAATTTCCTGTCGGGAGAGCCTTTCCCTCTTTTGTGCACTGTATGCAATCTTAGTGTGTGAATAAGCGGTTTTCGCAGCGATTTGAGGCTTATTCAGCTCAGAATGGCTTAATACTGCATTATCGACCAGGACAAGACAAACTAAGAACTCAGCCATCACGGACATGAAAGTTGTTTACTTTACAATATTAGTAAACAAGCATTATGGTTGAACCCATAATTTCCTGTCGGGAGAGCCTTTCCCTCTTTTGTGCACTGTATGCAATCTTACTGTGTGAATAAGCGGTTTTCCCAGCGTTTTGAGGCTTATTCAGCTCAGAATGGCTTAATACTGCACTCTCTGACCAGGACAAGACAAACTAAGAACTCAGCCACACGGACATGAAAGTTGTTTACTTTACAATATTAGTAAACAAGCATTATGGTTGAACCCATAATTTCCTGTCGGGAGAGCCTTTCCCTCTTTTGTGCACTGTATGCAATCTCAGAGTGTGAATAAGCGGTTTTCCCAGCGTTTTGAGGCTTATTCAGCTCAGAATGGCTTAATACTGCATTATCTGACCAGGACAAGACAAACTAAGAACTCAGCCACACGCACATGAAAGTTGCTTAATTTCTATTATAATAAACAAGCATAATGATTGAAACCCATAATTTCCTGTCGGGAGAGCCTTTCCCTCTTTTGTGCACTGTATGCAATCTCAGAGTGTGAATAAGCGGTTTTCCCAGCGTTTTGAGGCTTATTCAGCTCAGAATGGCTTAATACTGCACTCTCTGACCAGGACAAGACAAACTAAGAATTCAGCCACACGCACATGAAAGTTGCTTAATTTCTATTATAATAAACAAGCATTATGATTGAAACCCATAATTTCCTGTCGGGAGAGCCTTTCCCTCTTTTGTGCACTGTATGCAATCTTAGTGTGTGAATAAGCGGTTTTCGCAGCGATTTGAGGCTTATTCAGCTCAGAATGGCTTAATACTGCATTATCGACCAGGACAAGACAAACTTAGAACTCAGCCACACGGACATGAAAGTTGTTTACTTTACAATATTAGTAAACAAGCATTATGGTTGAACCCATAATTTCCTGTCGGGAGAGCCTTTCCCTCTTTTGTGCACTGAATGCAATCTTACTGTGTGAATAAGCGGTTTTCCCAGCGTTTTGAGGCTTATTCAGCTCAGAATGGCTTAATACTGCACTCTCTGACCAGGACAAGACAAACTAAGAATTCAGCCACACGCACATGAAAGTTGCTTAATTTCTATTATAATAAACAAGCATTATGATTGAAACCCATAATTTCCTGTCGGGAGAGCCTTTCCCTCTTTTGTGCACTGTATGCAATCTTAGTGTGTGAATAAGCGGTTTTCGCAGCGATTTGAGGCTTATTCAGCTCAGAATGGCTTAATATTGCATTATCGACCAGGACAAGACAAACTAAGAACTCAGCCACACGGACATGAAAGTTGTTTACTTTCCAATATTAGTAAACAAGCATTATGGTTGAACCCATAATTTCCTGTCGGGAGAGCCTTTCCCTCTTTTGTGCACTGTATGCAATCTTACTGTGTGAATAAGCGGTTTTCCCAGCGTTTTGAGGCTTATTCAGCTCAGAATGGCTTAATACTGCACTCTCTGACCAGGACAAGACAAACTAAGAATTCAGCCACACGCACATGAAAGTTGCTTAATTTCTATTATAATAAACAAGCATAATGATTGAAACCCATAATTTCCTGTCGGGAGAGCCTTTCCCTCTTTTGTGCACTGTATGCAATCTCAGAGTGTGAATAAGCGGTTTTCCCAGCGTTTGAGGCTTATTCAGCTCAGAATGGCTTAATACTGCACTCTCTGACCAGGACAAGACAAACTAAGAATTCAGCCACACGCACATGAAAGTTGCTTAATTTCTATTATAATAAACAAGCATTATGATTGAAACCCATAATTTCCTGTCGGGAGAGCCTTTCCCTCTTTTGTGCACTGTATGCAATCTTAGTGTGTGAATAAGCGGTTTTCGCAGCGATTTGAGGCTTATTCAGCTCAGAATGGCTTAATACTGCATTATCGACCAGGACAAGACAAACTAAGAACTCAGCCATACGGACATGAAAGTTGTTTACTTTACAATATTAGTAAACAAGCATTATGGTTGAAACCATAATTTCCTGTCGGGAGAGCCTTTCCCTCTTTTGTGCACTGAATGCAATCTTACTGTGTGAATAAGCGGTTTTCCCAGCGTTTTGAGGCTTATTCAGCTCAGAATGGCTTAATACTGCATTATCGACCAGGACAAGACAAACTAAGAACTCAGCCATACGGACATGAAAGTTGTTTACTTTACAATATTAGTAAACAAGCATTATGGTTGAAACCATAATTTCCTGTCGGGAGAGCCTTTCCCTCTTTTGTGCACTGAATGCAATCTTAGAGTGTGAATAAGCGGTTTTCCCAGCGTTTTGAGGCTTATTCAGCTCAGAATGGCTTAATACTGCACTCTCTGACCAGGACAAGACAAACTAAGAATTCAGCCACACGCACATGAAAGTTGCTTAATTTCTATTATAATAAACAAGCATTATGATTGAAACCCATAATTTCCTGTCGGGAGAGCCTTTCCCTCTTTTGTACACTGTATGCAATCTTAGTGTGTGAATAAGCGGTTTTCGCAGCGATTTGAGGCTTATTCAGCTCAGAATGGCTTAATACTGCATTATCGACCAGGACAAGACAAACTAAGAACTCAGCCACACGGACATGAAAGTTGGTTTACTTTACAATATTAGTAAACAAGCATTATGGTTGAACCATAATTTCCTGTCGGGAGAGCCTTTCCCTCTTTTGTGCACTGTATGCAATCTCAGGGTGTGAATAAGCGGTTTCCCAGCGTTTTGAGGCTTTATTCAGCTCAGAATGGCTTAATACTGCACTCTCTGACCAGGACAAGACAAACTAAGAATTCAGCCACACGGCACATGAAAGTTGCTTATTTCTATTATAATAAACAAGCATAATGATTGAAACCCATAATTTCCTGTCGGGAGAGCCTTTCCCTCTTTTGTGCACTGTATGCAATCTTAGTGTGTGAATAAGCGGTTTTCGCAGCGATTTGAGGCTTATTCAGCTCAGAATGGCTTAATACTGCATTATCGACCAGGACAAGACAAACTCTCAGCCACACGGACATGAAAGTTGTTTACTTTACAATATTAGTAAACAAGCATTATGGTTGAACCCATAATTTCCTGTCGGGAGAGCCTTTCCCTCTTTTGTGCACTGTATGCAATCTCAGAGTGTGAATAAGCGGTTTTCCCAGCGTTTTGAGGCTTATTCAGCTCAGAATGGCTTAATACTGCACTCTCTGACCAGACAAGACAAACTAAGAATTCAGCCACACGCACATGAAAGTTGCTTATATCTATTATAATAAACAAGCATTATGATTGAAACCCATAATTTCCTGTCGGGAGAGCCTTTCCCTCTTTTGTGCACTGTATGCAATCTTAGTGTGTGAATAAGCGGTTTTCGCAGCGATTTGGAGGCTTATTCAGCTCAGAATGGCTTAATACTGCATTATCGACCAGGACAAGACAAACTAAGAACTCAGCCACACGGACATGAAAGTTGTTTACTTTCAATATTAGTAAACAAGCATTATGGTTGAACCCATAATTTCCTGTCGGGAGAGCCTTTCCCTCTTTTGTGCACTGTATGCAATCTCAGAGTGTGAATAAGCGGTTTTCCCAGCGTTTTGAGGCTTATTCAGCTCAGAATGGCTTAATACTGCACTCTCTGACCAGGACAAGACAAACTAAGAATTCAGCCACACGCACATGAAAGTTGCTTAATTTCTATTATAATAAACAAGCATAATGATTGAAACCCATAATTTCCTGTCGGGAGAGCCTTTCCCTCTTTTGTGCACTGTATGCAATCTTAGTGTGTGAATAAGCGGTTTTCGCAGCGATTTGAGGCTTATTCAGCTCAGAATGGCTTAATACTGCATTATCGACCAGGACAAGACAAACTAAGAACTCAGCCACACGGACATGAAAGTTGTTTA
>NW_026117139.1:0-28700 GCF_001640805.2 Lates calcarifer | reverse complement strand
AAACAAGCATTATGATTGAAACCCATAATTTCCTGTCGGGAGAGCCTTTCCCTCTTTTGTGCACTGTATGCAATCTTAGTGTGTGAATAAGCGGTTTTCGCAGCGATTTGAGGCTTTATTCAGCTCAGAATGGCTTAATACTGCATTATCGACCAGGACAAGACAAACTAAGAACTCAGCCACGGACATGAAAGTTGTTTACTTTACAATATTAGTAAACAAGCATTATGGTTGAAACCCATAATTTCCTGTCGGGAGAGCCTTTCCCTCTTTTGTGCACTGTACAATCTCAGAGTGTGAATAAGCGGTTTTCCAGCGATTTGAGGCTTATTCAGCTCAGAATGGCTTAATACTGCACTCTCTGACCAGGACAAGACAAACTAAGAACTCAGCCACACGACATGAAAGTTGCTTAATTTCTATTATAATAAACAAGCATAATGATTGAAACCCATAATTTCCTGTCGGGAGAGCCTTTCCCTCTTTTGTGCACTGTATGCAATCTCAGAGTGTGAATAAGCGGTTTTCCCAGCGTTTTGAGGCTTATTCAGCTCAGAATGGCTTAATACTGCACTCTCTGACCAGGACAAGACAAACTAAGAACTCAGCCACACGACATGAAAGTTGTTTAATTTCTATTATAATAAACAAGCATTATGGTTGAAACCCATAATTTCCTGTCGGAGAGCCTTTCCCTCTTTTGTGCACTGTATGCAATCTTAGTGTGTGAATAAGCGGTTTTCGCAGCGATTTGAGGCTTATTCAGCTCAGAATGGCTTAATACTGCATTATCGACCAGGACAAGACAAACTAAGAACTCAGCCACACGGACATGAAAGTTGTTTACTTTACAATATTATAAACAAGCATTATGGTTGAAACCATAATTTCCTGTCGGGAGAGCCTTTCCCTCTTTTGTGCACTGTATGCAATCTTAGTGTGTGAATAAGCGTTTTCCCAGCGTTTTGAGGCTTATTCAGCTCAGAATGGCTTAATACTGCACTCTCTGACCAGGACAAGACAAACTAAGAACTCAGCCACACGACATGAAAGTTGCTTAATTTCTATTATAATAAACAAGCATAATGATTGAAACCCATAATTTCCTGTCGGGAGAGCCTTTCCCTCTTTTGTGCACTGTATGCAATCTTAGTGTGTGAATAAGCGGTTTTCGCAGCGATTTGAGGCTTATTCAGCTCAGAATGGCTTAATACTGCATTATCGACCAGGACAAGACAAACTAAGAACTCAGCCACACGGACATGAAAGTTTTATTTACAATATTAGTAAACAAGCATTATGGTTGAACCATAATTTCCTGTCGGGAGAGCCTTTCCCTCTTTTGTGCACTGTATGCAATCTAGAGTGTGAATAAGCGGTTTTCCCAGCGATTTGAGGCTTATTCAGCTCAGAATGGCTTAATACTGCACTCTCTGACCAGGACAAGACAAACTAAGAACTCAGCCACACGGACATGAAAGTTGCTTAATTTCTATTATAATAAACAAGCATAATGATTGAAACCCATAATTTCCTGTCGGGAGAGCCTTTCCCTCTTTTGTGCACTGTATGCAATCTTAGTGTGTGAATAAGCGGTTTTCGCAGCGATTTGAGGCTTATTCAGCTCAGAATGGCTTAATACTGCATTATCTGACCAGGACAAGACAAACTAAGAACTCAGCCACACGGACATGAAAGTTGTTTACTTTACAATATTAGTAAACAAGCATTATGGTTGAAACCCATAATTTCCTGTCGGGAGAGCCTTTCCCTCTTTTGTGCACTGTATGCAATCTTAGTGTGTGAATAAGCGGTTTTCCCAGCGTTTTGAGGCTTATTCAGCTCAGAATGGCTTAATACTGCATTATCGACCAGGACAAGACAAACTAAGAACTCAGCCACACGGACATGAAAGTTGTTTACTTTACAATATTAGTAAACAAGCATTATGGTTGAAACCATAATTTCCTGTCGGGAGAGCCTTTCCCTCTTTTGTGCACTGTATGCAATCTTAGTGTGAATAAGCGGTTTTCCAGCGTTTGAGGCTTATTCAGCTCAGAATGGCTTAATACTGCACTATCTGACCAGGACAAGACAAACTAAGAACTCAGCCACACGCACATGAAAGTTGCTTAATTTCTATTATAATAAACAAGCATTATGATTGAAACCCATAATTTCCTGTCGGGAGAGCCTTTCCCTCTTTTGTGCACTGTATGCAATCTTAGTGTGTGAATAAGCGGTTTTCGCAGCGATTTGAGGCTTATTCAGCTCAGAATGGCTTAATACTGCATTATCTGACCCAGGACAAGACAAACTAAGAACTCAGCCACACGGACATGAAAGTTGCTTACTTTACAATATTAGTAAACAAGCATTATGGTTGAACCCATAATTTCCTGTCGGGAGAGCCTTTCCCCCTCTTTTGTGCACTGCTATGCAATCTCAGAGTGTGAATAAGCGGTGTTCCCAGCGTTTGAGGCTTATTCAGCTCAGAATGGCTTAATACTGCACTCTCTGACCAGGACAAGACAAACTAAGAACTCAGCCACACGCACATGAAAGTTGCTTAATTTCTATTATAATAAACAAGCATAATGATTGAAACCCATAATTCCTGTCGGGAGAGCCTTTCCCTCTTTTGTGCACTGTATGCAATCTTAGTGTGTGAATAAGCGGTTTTCGCAGCGATTTGAGGCTTATTCAGCTCAGAATGGCTTAATACTGCATTATCGACCAGGACAAGACAAACTAAGAACTCAGCCACACGGACATGAAAGTTGTTTACTTTACAATATTAGTAAACAAGCATTATGCGTTGAACCCATAATTTCCTGTCGGGAGAGCCTTTCCCTCTTTTGTGCACTGTATGCAATCTCAGAGTGTGAATAAGCGGTTTTCCCAGCGTTTTGAGGCTTATTCAGCTCAGAATGGCTTAATACTGCACTCTCTGACCAGGACAAGACAAACTAAGAACTCAGCCACACGGACATGAAAGTTGCTTAATTTACTAATATTAATAAACAAGCATTATGATTGAAACCCATAATTTCCTGTCGGGAGAGCCTTTCCCTCTTTTGTGCACTGTATGCAATCTAGTGTGTGAATAAGCGGTTTTCGCAGCGATTTGAGGCTTATTCAGCTCAGAATGGCTTAATACTGCATTATCGACCAGGACAAGACAAACTAAGAACTCAGCCACACGGACATGAAAGTTGTTTACTTTACAATATTAGTAAACAAGCATTATGGTTGAAACCCATAATTTCCTGTCGGGAGAGCCTTTCCCTCTTTTGTGCACTGTATGCAATCTCAGAGTGTGAATAAGCGGTTTTCCCAGCGTTTTGAGGCTTATTCAGCTCAGAATGGCTTAATACTGCACTCTCTGACCAGGACAAGACAAACTAAGAACTCAGCCACACGGACATGAAAGTTGTTTACTTTACATATTAGTAAACAAGCATTATGGTTGAAACCATAATTTCCTGTCGGGAGAGCCTTTCCCTCTTTTGTGCACTGTATGCAATCTTAGTGTGTGAATAAGCGGTTTTCGCAGCGATTTGAGGCTTATTCAGCTCAGAATGGCTTAATACTGCATTATCGACCAGGACAAGACAAACTAAGAACTCAGCCACACGGACATGAAAGTTGCTTAATTTCTATTATAATAAACAAGCATATATGATTGAAACCCATAATTTCCTGTCGGGAGAGCCTTTCCCTCTTTTGTGCACTGTAATGCAATCTTAGAGTGTGAATAAGCGGTTTTCCCAGCGTTTTGAGGCTTATTCAGCTCAGAATGGCTTAATACTGCACTCTACTGACCAGGACAAGACAAACTAAGAATTCAGCCACACGCACATGAAAGTTGCTTAATTTCTATTATAATAAACAAGCATTATGATTGAAACCCATAATTTCCTGTCGGGAGAGCCTTTCCCTCTTTTGTGCACTGTATGCAATCTTAGTGTGTGAATAAGCGGTTTTCGCAGCGATTTGAGGCTTATTCAGCTCAGAATGGCTTAATACTGCATTATCGACCAGGACAAGACAAACTAAGAACTCAGCCACACGGACATGAAAGTTGTTTACTTTACAATATTAGTATAACAAGCATTAATGGTTGAACCCATAATTTCCTGTCGGGAGAGCCTTTCCCTCTTTTGTGCACTGTATGCAATCTTAGCTGTGTGAATAAGCGGTTTTCCCAGCGTTTTGAGGCTTATTCAGCTCAGAATGGCTTAATACTGCACTCTCTGACCAGGACAAGACAAACTAAGAATTCAGCCACACGCACATGAAAGTTGCTTAACTTTCTATTATAATAAACAAGCATTATGATTGAAACCCATAATTTCCTGTCGGGAGAGCCTTTCCCTCTTTTGTGCACTGTATGCAATCTTATGTGTGAATAAGCGGTTTTCGCAGCGATTTGAGGCTTATTCAGCTCAGAATGGCTTAATACTGCATTATCGACCAGGACAAGACAAACTAAGAACTCAGCCACACGGACATGAAAGTTGCTTACTTTCTATTATTAAGTAAACAAGCATTATGATTGAACCCATAATTTCCTGTCGGGAGAGCCTTTCCCTCTTTTGTGCACTGTATGCAATCTTAGTGTGTGAATAAGCGGTTTTCCAGCGATTTGAGGCTTATTCAGCTCAGAATGGCTTAATACTGCACTCTTCTGACCAGGACAAGACAAACTAAGAATCAGCCACACGGACATGAAAGTTGCTTAATTTACAATATTATATAAACAAGCATATATGATTGAAACCCATAATTTCCTGTCGGGAGAGCCTTTCCCTCTTTTGTGCACTGTATGCAATCTTAGTGTGTGAATAAGCGGTTTTCGCAGCGATTTGAGGCTTATTCAGCTCAGAATGGCTTAATACTGCATTATCTGACCAGGACAAGACAAACTAAGAACTCAGCCACACGGCACATGAAAGTTGCTTAATTTCTATTATAATAAACAAGCATAATGATTGAAACCCATAATTTCCTGTCGGGAGAGCCTTTCCCTCTTTTGTGCACTGTATGCAATCTTAGTGTGTGAATAAGCGGTTTTCGCAGCGATTTGAGGCTTATTCAGCTCAGAATGGCTTAATACTGCATTATCGACCAGGACAAGACAAACTAAGAACTCAGCCACACGGACATGAAAGTTGTTTACTTTACAATATTAGTAAACAAGCATTATGTTGAAACCATAATTTCCTGTCGGGAGAGCCTTTCCCTCTTTTGTGCACTGTATGCAATCTTAGTGTGTGAATAAGCGGTTTTCCCAGCGTTTTGAGGCTTATTCAGCTCAGAATGGCTTAATACTGCACTTACTCGACCAGGACAAGACAAACTAAGAACTCAGCCACACGGACATGAAAGTTGCTTACATTTCTATTATATAAACAAGCATTAATGATTGAAACCCATAATTTCCTGTCGGGAGAGCCTTTCCCTCTTTTGTGCACTGTATGCAATCTTAGATGTGTGAATAAGCGGTTTTCGCAGCGATTTGAGGCTTATTCAGCTCAGAATGGCTTAATACTGCACTCTCTGACCAGGACAAGACAAACTAAGAACTCAGCCACACGCACATGAAAGTTGCTTAATTTCTATTATAATAAACAAGCATAATGATTGAAACCCATAATTTCCTGTCGGGAGAGCCTTTCCCTCTTTTGTGCACTGTATGCAATCTTAGTGTGTGAATAAGCGGTTTTCGCAGCGATTTGAGGCTTATTCAGCTCAGAATGGCTTAATACTGCATTATCGACCAGGACAAGACAAACTAAGAACTCAGCCACACGGACATGAAAGTTGTTTACTTTACAATATTATAAACAAGCATTATGGTTGAACCATAATTTCCTGTCGGGAGAGCCTTTCCCTCTTTTGTGCACTGTATGCAATCTTAGAGTGTGAATAACGGTTTTCCAGCGTTTTGAGGCTTATTCAGCTCAGAATGGCTTAATACTGCACTCTCTGACCAGGACAAGACAAACTAAGAACTCAGCCACACGCACATGAAAGTTGCTTAATTTCTATTATAATAAACAA
Organism: Lates calcarifer; assembly: GCF_001640805.2. Classification (NCBI taxonomy): domain Eukaryota; kingdom Metazoa; phylum Chordata; class Actinopteri; family Centropomidae; genus Lates; species Lates calcarifer. The sequence continues at coordinate 22,634 of NW_026117139.1, read as the reverse complement.
GCATAATGATTGAAACCATAATTTCCTGTCGGGAGAGCCTTTCCCTCTTTTGTGCACTGTATGCAATCTTAGTGTGTGAATAAGCGGTTTTCGCAGCGATTTGAGGCTTATTCAGCTCAGAATGGCTTAATACTGCATTACTCTGACCAGGACAAGACAAACTAAGAACTCAGCCACACGGACATGAAAGTTGTTTAACTTTACAATATTAGTAAACAAGCATTATGGTTGAACCCATAATTTCCTGTCGGGAGAGCCTTTCCCTCTTTTGTGCACTGTATGGCAATCTTAGTGTGTGAATAAGCGGTTTTCGCAGCGATTTTGAGGCTTATTCAGCTCAGAATGGCTTAAATACTGCATTATCTGACCAGGACAAGACAAACTAAGAACTCAGCCACACGGACATGAAAGTTGTTATACTTACAATATAGTAAACAAGCATTATGATTGAAACCATAATTTCCTGTCGGGAGAGCCTTTCCCTCTTTTGTGCACTGTATGCAATCTTAGTGTGTGAATAAGCGGTTTTCGCAGCGATTTGAGGCTTATTCAGCTCAGAATGGCTTAATACTGCATTATCGACCAGGACAAGACAAACTAAGAACTCAGCCACACGGACATGAAAGTTGTTTACTTTACAATATTAGTAAACAAGCATTATGGTTGAACCCATAATTTCCTGTCGGGAGAGCCTTTCCCTCTTTTGTGCACTGTATGCAATCTTAGTGTGAATAAGCGGTTTTCCCAGCGATTTGAGGCTTATTCAGCTCAGAATGGCTTAATACTGCACTCTCTGACCAGGACAAGACAAACTAAGAACTCAGCCACACGCACATGAAAGTTGCTTAATTTCTATTATAATAAAAAGCATAATGATTGAAACCCATAATTTCCTGTCGGGAGAGCCTTTCCCTCTTTTGTGCACTGTATGCAATCTTAGAGTGTGAATAAGCGGTTTTCGCAGCGATTTGAGGCTTATTCAGCTCAGAATGGCTTAATACTGCATTATCGACCAGGACAAGACAAACTAAGAACTCAGCCACACGGACATGAAAGTTGCTTATTTCTATTTAATAAACAAGCATGTTGAAACCCATAATTTCCTGTCGGGAGAGCCTTTCCCTCTTTTGTGCACTGTATGCAATCTTGTGTGAATAAGCGGTTTTCAGCGATTTGAGGCTTATTCAGCTCAGAATGGCTTAATACTGCATTATCGACCAGGACAAGACAAACTAAGAACAGCCACACGGACATGAAAGTTGTTACTTTACAATATTATAAACAAGCATTATGGTTGAAACCCATAATTTCCTGTCGGAGAGCCTTTCCCTCTTTTGTGCACTGTATGCAATCTTAAGTGTGAATAAGCGGTTTTCGCAGCGATTTGAGGCTTATTCAGCTCAGAATGGCTTAATACTGCATCGACCAGGACAAGACAAACTAAGAACTCAGCCACACGACATGAAAGTTGCTTAATTTCTATTATAATAAACAAGCATAATGATTGAAACCCATAATTTCCTGTCGGGAGAGCCTTTCCCTCTTTTGTGCACTGTATGCAATCTTAGTGTGTGAATAAGCGGTTTTCGCAGCGATTTGAGGCTTATTCAGCTCAGAATGGCTTAATACTGCATTATCGACCAGGACAAGACAAACTAAGAACTCAGCCACACGGACATGAAAGTTGTTTACTTTACAATATTAGTAAACAAGCATTATGGTTGAAACCATAATTTCCTGTCGGGAGAGCCTTTCCCTCTTTTGTGCACTGTATGCAATCTTAGTGTGTGAATAAGCGGTTTTCGCAGCGATTTGAGGCTTATTCAGCTCAGAATGGCTTAATACTGCATTATCGACCAGGACAAGACAAACTAAGAACTCAGCCACACGGACATGAAAGTTGCTTAATTTCTATTATAATAAACAAGCATAATGATTGAAACCCATAATTTCCTGTCGGGAGAGCCTTTCCCTCTTTTGTGCACTGTATGCAATCTTAGTGTGTGAATAAGCGGTTTTCGCAGCGATTTGAGGCTTATTCAGCTCAGAATGGCTTAATACTGCATTATCGACCAGGACAAGACAAACTAAGAACTCAGCCACACGGACATGAAAGTTGTTTACTTTACAATATTATAAACAAGCATTATGTTGAAACCCATAATTTCCTGTCGGGAGAGCCTTTCCCTCTTTTGTGCACTGTATGCAATCTTAATGTGTGAATAAGCGGTTTTCCCAGCGTTTTGAGGCTTATTCAGCTCAGAATGGCTTAATACTGCATTATCGACCAGGACAAGACAAACTAAGAACTCAGCCACACGACATGAAAGTTGCTTAATTTCTATTATAAACAAGCATAATGATTGAAACCCATAATTTCCTGTCGGGAGAGCCTTTCCCTCTTTTGTGCACTGTATGCAATCTTAGTGTGTGAATAAGCGGTTTTCGCAGCGATTTGAGGCTTATTCAGCTCAGAATGGCTTAATACTGCATTATCGACCAGGACAAGACAAACTAAGAACTCAGCCACACGGACATGAAAGTTGCTTAATTTCTATTATAATAAACAAGCATAATGATTGAAACCCATAATTTCCTGTCGGGAGAGCCTTTCCCTCTTTTGTGCACTGTATGCAATCTTAGTGTGTGAATAAGCGGTTTTCGCAGCGATTTGAGGCTTATTCAGCTCAGAATGGCTTAATACTGCATTATCGACCAGGACAAGACAAACTAAGAACTCAGCCACACGGACATGAAAGTTGTTTACTTTACAATATTAGTAAACAAGCATTATGGTTGAACCCATAATTTCCTGTCGGGAGAGCCTTTCCCTCTTTTGTGCACTGTATGCAATCTTAGAGTGTGAATAAGCGGTTTTCCAGCGATTTGAGGCTTATTCAGCTCAGAATGGCTTAATACTGCACTCTCTGACCAGGACAAGACAAACTAAGAACTCAGCCACACGCACATGAAAGTTGCTTAATTTCTATTATAATAAACAAGCATAATGATTGAAACCCATAATTTCCTGTCGGGAGAGCCTTTCCCTCTTTTGTGCACTGTATGCAATCTTAGTGTGTGAATAAGCGGTTTTCGCAGCGATTTGAGGCTTATTCAGCTCAGAATGGCTTAATACTGCATTATCGACCAGGACAAGACAAACTAAGAACTCAGCCACACGGACATGAAAGTTGTTTACTTTCAATATTAATAAACAAGCATTATGGTTGAACCCATAATTTCCTGTCGGGAGAGCCTTTCCCTCTTTTGTGCACTGTATGCAATCTTAGTGTGAATAAGCGGTTTTCGCAGCGTTTTGAGGCTTATTCAGCTCAGAATGGCTTAATACTGCAGACCAGGACAAGACAAACTAAGAACTCAGCCACACGGACATGAAAGTTGCTTAATTTCTATTATAATAAACAAGCATAATGATTGAAACCCATAATTTCCTGTCGGGAGAGCCTTTCCCTCTTTTGTGCACTGTATGCAATCTTGTGTGTGAATAAGCGGTTTTCGCAGCGATTTGAGGCTTATTCAGCTCAGAATGGCTTAATACTGCATTATCTGACCAGGACAAGACAACTAAGAACTCAGCCACACGCACATGAAAGTTGCTTAATTTCTATTATAATAACAAGCATAATGATTGAAACCCATAATTTCCTGTCGGGAGAGCCTTTCCCTCTTTTGTGCACTGTATGCAATCTTAGTGTGTGAATAAGCGGTTTTCGCAGCGATTTGAGGCTTATTCAGCTCAGAATGGCTTAATACTGCATTATCGACCAGGACAAGACAAACTAAGAACTCAGCCACACGGACATGAAAGTTGTTAAAACAAGCATATGGTTGAACCCATAATTTCCTGTCGGAGAGCCTTCCCTCTTTGTGCATATGTAGTAAACAAGCTTAATTTCTATTATAATAAACAAGCATAATGATTGAAACCCATAATTTCCTGTCGGGAGAGCCTTTCCCTCTTTTGTGCACTGTATGCAATGCACTGTATGCAATCTTAGTGTGTGAATAAGCGGTTTTCGCAGCGATTTGAGGCTTATTCAGCTCAGAATGGCTTAATACTGCATTATCGACCAGGACAAGACAAACTAAGAACTCAGCCACACGCACATGAAAGTTGCTTAATTTCTATTATAATAAACAAGCATAATGATTGAAACCCATAATTTCCTGTCGGGAGAGCCTTTCCCTCTTTTGTGCACTGTATGCAATCTTAGTGTGTGAATAAGCGGTTTTCGCAGCGATTTGAGGCTTATTCAGCTCAGAATGGCTTAATACTGCATTATCTGACCAGGACAAGACAAACTAAGAACTCAGCCACACGGACATGAAAGTTGCTTAATTTCTATTATAATAAACAAGCATAATGATTGAAACCCATAATTTCCTGTCGGGAGAGCCTTTCCCTCTTTTGTGCACTGTATGCAATCTTATGTGTGAATAAGCGGTTTTCGCAGCGATTTGAGGCTTATTCAGCTCAGAATGGCTTAATACTGCATTATCGACCAGGACAAGACAAACTAAGAACTCAGCCACACGGACATGAAAGTTGTTTACTTTACAATATTAATAAACAAGCATTATGGTTGAACCCATAATTTAACCTTCCTGTCGGGAGAGCCTTTCCCTCTTTTGTGCACTGTATGCAATCTTCAGGTGTGAATAAGACGGTTTTCGCCCAGCGATTTGAGGCTTATTTCAGCTCAGAATGGCTTAATACTGCACTCTCTGACCAGGACAAGACAAACTAAGAACTCAGCCACACGCACATGAAAGTTGCTTAATTTCTATTATAATAAACAAGCATAATGATTGAAACCCATAATTTCCTGTCGGGAGAGCCTTTCCCTCTTTTGTGCACTGTATGCAATCTTAGAGTGTGAATAAGCGGTTTTCGCAGCGATTTGAGGCTTATTCAGCTCAGAATGCTTAATACTGCATTATCGACCAGGACAAGACAAGACTAAGAACTCAGCCACACGGACATGAAAGTTGCTTACTTTCAATTATAATAAACAAGCATTATGGATTGAAACCCATAATTTCCTGTCGGAGAGCCTTTCCCTCTTTTGTGCACTGTATGCAATCTCAGGTGTGATAAGCGGTTTTCACGGATGAATTGCAATTTTATTATATAAACGATAAATGAACCTAATTCTGGTCGGAAGTTTTTTTTGCATTTATGCAATCTTATGTGTGAATAAGCGGTTTTCGCAGCGATTTGAGGCTTATTCAGCTCAGAATGGCTTAATACTGCATTATCGACCAGGACAAGACAGAACTAAGAACTCAGCCAACGGACATGAAAGTTGCTTAATTTCTATTATAATAAACAAGCATATGATTGAAACCCAAATTTCCTGTCGGGAGAGCCTTTCCCTCTTTTGTGCACTGTATGCAATCTTAGTGTGTGAATAAGCGGTTTTCGCAGCGATTTGAGGCTTATTCAGCTCAGAATGGCTTAATACTGCATTATCTGACCAGGACAAGACAACTAAGAATTCAGCCACACGCACATGAAAGTTGCTTAATTTCTATATAATAAACAAGCATAATGATGAACCATAATTTCCTGTCGGGAGAGCTTTCCCTCTTTGTGCACTGTATGCAATCTTAGTGTGTGAATAAGCGGTTTTCGCAGCGATTTGAGGCTTATTCAGCTCAGAATGGCTTAATACTGCATTATCGACCAGGACAAGACAAACTAAGAACTCAGCCACACGGACATGAAAGTTTGTTTACTTTACAATATTAATAAACAAGCATTATGGTTGAAACCATAATTTCCTGTCGGGAGAGCCTTTCCCTCTTTTGTGCACTGTATGCAATCTTAGAGTGTGAATAAGCGGTTTTCGCAGCGATTTGAGGCTTATTCAGCTCAGAATGGCTTAATACTGCATTCTCTGACCAGGACAAGACAAACTAAGAACTCAGCCACACGCATGAAAGTTGCTTAATTTCTATTATAATAAACAAGCATAATGATTGAAACCCATAATTTCCTGTCGGGAGAGCCTTTCCCTCTTTTGTGCACTGTATGCAATCTTAGTGTGTGAATAAGCGGTTTTCGCAGCGATTTGAGGCTTATTCAGCTCAGAATGGCTTAATACTGCATTATCGACCAGGACAAGACAAACTAAGAACTCAGCCACACGGACATGAAAGTTGTTTACTTTACAATATTAATAAACAAGCATTATGGTTGAAACCATAATTTCCTGTCGGGAGAGCCTTTCCCTCTTTTGTGCACTGTATGCAATCTTAGTGTGTGAATAAGCGGTTTTCGCAGCGATTTGAGGCTTATTCAGCTCAGAATGGCTTAATACTGCATTATCGACCAGGACAAGACAAACTAAGAATTCAGCCACACGCACATGAAAGTTGCTTAATTTCTATTATAATAAACAAGCATAATGATTGAAACCCATAATTTCCTGTCGGGAGAGCCTTTCCCTCTTTTGTGCACTGTATGCAATCTTACGTGTGTGAATAAGCGGTTTTCGCAGCGATTTGAGGCTTATTCAGCTCAGAATGGCTTAATACTGCATTATCGACCAGGACAAGACAAAACTAAGAACTCAGCCACACGGACATGAAAGTTGTTTACTTTACAATATTAATAAACAAGCATTATGGTTGAACCCATAATTTCCTGTCGGGAGAGCCTTTCCCTCTTTTGTGCACTGTATGCAATCTATGTAATAAGCGGTTTCGCAGCGATTTGAGGCTTATTCAGCTCAGAATGGCTTAATACTGCGATTATCCAGGACAAGACAGACTAGACAGAACCAATATGAATAAACAAGCATGTTGAACCAAACCTGTCGGAAGCCTTTCCTCTTACTTATGCAATTATTAATAAAGCGAAGCTATTCACGAATGAGTTGCATAACACACATAAACTAGCAACTACATGTTATGAACCATAATCCTGTCGAGAGCCTTTCCTCTTTTGTGCACTGTATGCAATCTTAGTGTGTGAATAAGCGTTTTCGCAGCGATTTGAGGCTTATTCAGCTCAGAATGCTAAATACTGCATTAATCGACCAGGACAAGACAGACTAAGAATTCAGCCACACGCACATGAAAGTTGCTTAATTTCTATTATAATAAACAAGCATAATGATTGAAACCCATAATTTCCTGTCGGGAGAGCCTTTCCCTCTTTTGTGCACTGTATGCAATCTTAGTGTGTGAATAAGCAGGTTTTCGCAGCGATTTGAGGCTTATTCAGCTCAGAATGGCTTAATACTGCATTATCGACCAGGACAAGACAAACTAAGAACTCAGCCACACGGACATGAAAGTTGCTTAATTTCTATTATAATAAACAAGCATAATGATTGAAACCCATAATTTCCTGTCGAGAGAGCCTTTCCCTCTTTGTGCACTGTATGCAATCTTAATGTGTGAATAAGCGGTTTTCGCAGCGATTTGAGGCTTATTCAGCTCAGAATGGCTTAATACTGCATTATCGACCAGGACAAGACAAACTAAGAACTCAGCCACACGGACATGAAAGTTGTTTACTTTACAATATTAGTAAACAAGCATTATGGTTGAAACCATAATTTCCTGTCGGGAGAGCCTTTCCCTCTTTTGTGCACTGTATGCAATCTTCAGTGTGTGAATAAACGGTTTTCGCCAGCGATTTGAGGCTTATTCAGCTCAGAATGGCTTAATACTGCATTATCGACCAGGACAAGACAGACTAAGAACTCAGCCACACGGACATGAAAGTTGTTTACTTTACAATATTAGTAAACAAGCATAATGATTGAACCCATAATTTCCTGTCGGGAGAGCCTTTCCCTCTTTTGTGCACTGTATGCAATCTTAGTGTGTGAATAAGCGGTTTTCGCAGCGATTTGAGGGCTTATTCAGCTCAGAATGGCTTAATACTGCATTATCGACCAGGACAAGACAGACTAAGAATTCAGCCACACGCACATGAAAGTTGCTTAATTTCTATCATAATAAACAAGCATAATGATTGAAACCCATAATTTCCTGTCGGGAGAGCCTTTCCCTCTTTTGTGCACTGTATGCAATCTTAGTGTGTGAATAAGCGGTTTTCGCAGCGATTTGAGGCTTATTCAGCTCAGAATGGCTTAATACTGCATTATCGACCAGGACAAGACAGACTAAGAATTCAGCCACACGCACATGAAAGTTGCTTAATTTCTATTATAATAAACAAGCATAATGATTGAAACCCATAATTTCCTGTCGGGAGAGCCTTTCCCTCTTTTGTGCACTGTATGCAATCTTAGTGTGTGAATAAGCGGTTTTCGCCAGCGATTTGAGGCTTATTCAGCTCAGAATGGCTTAATACTGCATTATCGACCAGGACAAGACAGACTAAGAATTCAGCCACACGGCACATGAAAGTTGCTTAATTTCTATTATAATAAACAAGCATAATGATTGAAACCCATAATTTCCTGTCGGGAGAGCCTTTCCCTCTTTTGTGCACTGTATGCAATCTTAATGTGTGAATAAGCGGTTTTCGCAGCGATTTGAGGCTTATTCAGCTCAGAATGGCTTAATACTGCATTATCGACCAGGACAAGACAGACTAAGAATTCAGCCACACGCACATGAAAGTTGCTTAATTTCTATTATAATAAACAAGCATAATGATTGAAACCCATAATTTCCTGTCGGGAGAGCTTTTCCCTCTTTTGTGCACTGTATGCAATCTTAGTGTGTGAATAAGCGGTTTTCGCAGCGATTTGAGGCTTATTCAGCTCAGAATGGCTTAATACTGCATTATCGACCAGGAAAAGACAAACTAAGAACTCAGCCACACGGACATGAAAGTTGCTTAATTTCTATTATAATAAACAAGGCATAATGATTGAAACCCATAATTTCCTGTCGAGAGAGCCTTTCCCTCTTTTGTGCACTGTATGCAATCTTAATGTGTGAATAAGCGGTTTTCGCAGCGATTTGAGGCTTATTCAGCTCAGAATGGCTTAATACTGCATTATCGACCAGGACAAGACAAACTAAGAACTCAGCCACACGGACATGAAAGTTGTTTACTTTACAATATTAGTAAACAAGCATTATGGTTGAACCCATAATTTCCTGTCGGGAGAGCCTTTCCCTCTTTTGTGCACTGTATGCAATCTTAGTGTGTGAATAAGCGGTTTTCGCAGCGATTTGAGGCTTATTCAGCTCAGAATGGCTTAATACTGCATTATCGACCAGGACAAGACAGAACTAAGAATTCAGCCACACGCACATGAAAGTTGCTTAATTTCTATTATAATAAACAAGCATAATGATTGAAACCCATAATTTCCTGTCGGGAGAGCCTTTCCCTCTTTTGTGCACTGTATGCAATCTTAGTGTGTGAATAAGCGGTTTTCGCAGCGATTTGAGGCTTATTCAGCTCAGAATGGCTTAATACTGCATTATCGACCAGGACAAGACAAACTAAGAACTCAGCCACACGGACATGAAAGTTGTTTACTTTACAATATTAATAAACAAGCATTATGGTTGAACCCATAATTTCCTGTCGGGAGAGCCTTTCCCTCTTTTGTGCACTGTATGCAATCTCAGAGTGTGAATAAGCGGTTTTCCCAGCGTTTTGAGGCTTATTCAGCTCAGAATGGCTTAATACTGCACTCTCTGACCAGGACAAGACAAACTAAGAACTCAGCCACACGCACATGAAAGTTGCTTAATTTCTATTATAATAAACAAGCATAATGATTGAAACCCATAATTTCCTGTCGGGAGAGCCTTTCCCTCTTTTGTGCACTGTATGCAATCTTCGTGTGTGAATAAACGGTTTTTCGCAGCGATTTGAGGCTTATTCAGCTCAGAATGGCTTAATACTGCATTATCTGACCAGGACAAGACAAACTAAGAATTCAGCCACACGCACATGAAAGTTGCTTAATTTCTATTATAATAAACAAGCATAATGATTGAAACCCATAATTTCCTGTCGAGAGAGCCTTTCCCTCTTTTGTGCACTGTATGCAATCTTAATGTGTGAATAAGCGGTTTTCGCAGCGATTTGAGGCTTATTCAGCTCAGAATGGCTTAATACTGCATTATCGACCAGGACAAGACAAACTAAGAACTCAGCCACACGGACATGAAAGTTGTTTACTATACAATATTAATAAACAAGCATTATGGTGACCCATAATTTCCTGTCGGAGAGCCTTTCCCTCTTTTGTGCACTGTATGCAATCTCAGAGTGTGAATAAGCGGTTTTCACGGACATGAAAGTTGCTTAATTTCTATTATAATAAACAAGCATAATGATTGAAACCCATAATTTCCTGTCGGGAGAGCCTTTCCCTCTTTTGTGCACTGTATGCAATCTTAGTGTGTGAATAAGCAGTTTTCGCAGCGATTTGAGGCTTATTCAGCTCAGAATGGCTTAATACTGCATTATCGACCAGGACAAGACAAACTAAGAACTCAGCCACACGACATGAAAGTTGCTTAATTTCTATTATAATAAACAAGCATAATGATTGAAACCCATAATTTCCTGTCGGAGAGAGCCTTTCCCTCTTTTGTGCACTGTATGCAATCTTAATGTGTGAATAAGCGGTTTTCGCAGCGATTTGAGGCTTATTCAGCTCAGAATGGCTTAATACTGCATTATCGACCAGGACAAGACAAACTAAGAACTCAGCCACACGGACATGAAAGTTGTTTACTTTACAATATTAGTAAACAAGCATTATGGTTGAAACCATAATTTCCTGTCGGGAGAGCCTTTCCCTCTTTTGTGCACTGTATGCAATCTTCGTGTGTGAATAAACGGTTTTCGCAGCGATTTGAGGCTTATTCAGCTCAGAATGGCTTAATACTGCATTATCTGACCAGGACAAGACAAACTAAGAACTCAGCCACACGGACATGAAAGTTGCTTAATTTCTATTATAATAAACAAGCATAATGATTGAAACCCATAATTTCCTGTCGGGAGAGCCTTTCCCTCTTTTGTGCACTGTATGCAATCTTAGTGTGTGAATAAGCGGTTTTCGCAGCGATTTGAGGCTTATTCAGCTCAGAATGGCTTAATACTGCATTATCGACCAGGACAAGACAAACTAAGAACTCAGCCACACGGACATGAAAGTTGTTTACTTTACAATATTAGTAAACAAGCATTATGGTTGAAACCATAATTTCCTGTCGGGAGAGCCTTTCCCTCTTTTGTGCACTGTATGCAATCTTCGTGTGTGAATAAGCGGTTTATCGCAGCGATTTGAGGCTTATTCAGCTCAGAATGGCTTAATACTGCATTATCGACCAGGACAAGACAGACTAAGAACTCAGCCACACGGACATGAAAGTTGTTTACTTTACAATATTAGTAAACAAGCATTATGGTTGAACCCATAATTTCCTGTCGGGAGAGCCTTTCCCTCTTTTGTGCACTGTATGCAATCTCAGAGTGTGAATAAGCGGTTTTCCCAGCGTTTTGAGGCTTATTCAGCTCAGAATGGCTTAATACTGCACTCTCTGACCAGGACAAGACAAACTAAGAACTCAGCCACACGCACATGAAAGTTGCTTAATTTCTATTATAATAAACAAGCATAATGATTGAAACCCATAATTTCCTGTCGGGAGAGCCTTTCCCTCTTTTGTGCACTGTATGCAATCTTCGTGTGTGAATAAACGGTTTTCGCAGCGATTTGAGGCTTATTCAGCTCAGAATGGCTTAATACTGCATTATCTGACCAGGACAAGACAAACTAAGAATTCAGCCACACGCACATGAAAGTTGCTTAATTTCTATTATAATAAACAAGCATAATGATTGAAACCCATAATTTCCTGTCGAGGAGAGCCTTTCCCTCTTTTGTGCACTGTATGCAATCTTAATGTGTGAATAAGCGGTTTTCGCCAGCGATTTGAGGCTTATTCAGCTCAGAATGGCTTAATACTGCATTATCGACCAGGACAAGACAAACTAAGAACTCAGCCACACGGACATGAAAGTTGTTTACTTTACAATATTAATAAACAAGCATTATGGTTGAACCCATAATTTCCTGTCGGGAGAGCCTTTCCCTCTTTTGTGCACTGTATGCAATCTCAGAGTGTGAATAAGCGGTTTTCACGGACATGAAAGTTGCTTAATTTCTATTATAATAAACAAGCATAATGATTGAAACCCATAATTTCCTGTCGGGAGAGCCTTTCCCTCTTTTGTGCACTGTATGCAATCTTAGTGTGTGAATAAGCGGTTTTCGCAGCGATTTGAGGCTTATTCAGCTCAGAATGGCTTAATACTGCATTATCGACCAGGACAAGACAGACTAAGAATTCAGCCACACGCACATGAAAGTTGCTTAATTTCTATTATAATAAACAAGCATAATGATTGAAACCCATAATTTCCTGTCGGGAGAGCCTTTCCCTCTTTTGTGCACTGTATGCAATCTTAGTGTGTGAATAAGCAGTTTTCGCAGCGATTTGAGGCTTATTCAGCTCAGAATGGCTTAATACTGCATTATCGACCAGGACAAGACAAACTAAGAACTCAGCCACACGGACATGAAAGTTGCTTAATTTCTATTATAATAAACAAGCATAATGATTGAAACCCATAATTTCCTGTCGGAGAGAGCCTTTCCCTCTTTTGTGCACTGTATGCAATCTTAATGTGTGAATAAGCGGTTTTCGCAGCGATTTGAGGCTTATTCAGCTCAGAATGGCTTAATACTGCATTATCGACCAGGACAAGACAAACTAAGAACTCAGCCACACGGACATGAAAGTTGTTTACTTTACAATATTAGTAAACAAGCATTATGGTTGAAACCATAATTTCCTGTCGGGAGAGCCTTTCCCTCTTTTGTGCACTGTATGCAATCTTCGTGTGTGAATAAACGGTTTTCGCAGCGATTTGAGGCTTATTCAGCTCAGAATGGCTTAATACTGCATTATCGACCAGGACAAGACAGACTAAGAACTCAGCCACACGGACATGAAAGTTGTTTACTTTACAATATTAGTAAACAAGCATTATGGTTGAACCCATAATTTCCTGTCGGGAGAGCCTTTCCCTCTTTTGTGCACTGTATGCAATCTTCGTGTGTGAATAAACGGTTTTCCCAGCGTTTTGAGGCTTATTCAGCTCAGAATGGCTTAATACTGCATTATCGACCAGGACAAGACAGACTAAGAACTCATCCACACGGACATGAAAGTTGTTTACTTTACAATATTAGTAAACAAGAATTATGGTTGAACCCATAATTTCCTGTCGGGAGAGCCTTTCCCTCTTTTGTGCACTGTATGCAATCTCAGAGTGTGAATAAGCGGTTTTCCCAGCGTTTTGAGGCTTATTCAGCTCAGAATGGCTTAATACTGCACTCTCTGACCAGGACAAGACAAACTAAGAACTCAGCCACACGCACATGAAAGTTGCTTAATTTCTATTATAATAAACAAGCATAATGATTGAAACCCATAATTTCCTGTCGAGAGAGCCTTTCCCTCTTTTGTGCACTGTATGCAATCTTAGTGTGTGAATAAGCGGTTTTCGCAGCGATTTGAGGCTTATTCAGCTCAGAATGGCTTAATACTGCATTATCGACCAGGACAAGACAAACTAAGAACTCAGCCACACGGACATGAAAGTTGTTTACTTTACAATATTAGTAAAGCAAGCATTATGGTTGAAACCCATAATTTCCTGTCGGGAGAGCCTTTCCCTCTTTTGTGCACTGTATGCAATCTTAATGTGTGAATAAGCGGTTTTCGCAGCGATTTGAGGCTTATTCAGCTCAGAATGGCTTAATACTGCATTATCTACCAGGACAAGACAAACTAAGAACTCAGCCACACGGACATGAAAGTTGTTTACTTTACAATATTAGTAAACAAGCAATATGGTTGAACCCATAATTTCCTGTCGGGAGAGCCTTTCCCTCTTTTGTGCACTGTATGCAATCTCAGAGTGTGAATAAGCGGTTTTCCCAGCGTTTTGAGGCTTATTCAGCTCAGAATGGCTTAATACTGCACTCTCTGACCAGGACAAGACAAACTAAGAACTCAGCCACACGCACATGAAAGTTGCTTAATTTCTATTATAATAAACAAGCATAATGATTGAAACCCATAATTTCCTGTCGGGAGAGCCTTTCCCTCTTTTGTGCACTGTATGCAATCTTCGTGTGTGAATAAACGGTTTTCGCAGCGATTTGAGGCTTATTCAGCTCAGAATGGCTTAATACTGCATTATCTGACCAGGACAAGACAAACTAAGAATTCAGCCACACGCACATGAAAGTTGCTTAATTTCTATTATAATAAACAAGCATAATGATTGAAACCCATAATTTCCTGTCGAGAGAGCCTTTCCCTCTTTTGTGCACTGTATGCAATCTTAATGTGTGAATAAGCGGTTTTCGCAGCGATTTGAGGCTTATTCAGCTCAGAATGGCTTAATACTGCATTATCGACCAGGACAAGACAAACTAAGAACTCAGCCACACGGACATGAAAGTTGTTTACTTTACAATATTAGTAAACAAGCATTATGGTTGAAACCATAATTTCCTGTCGGGAGAGCCTTTCCCTCTTTTGTGCACTGTATGCAATCTTAGTGTGTGAATAAGCGGTTTTCGCAGCGATTTGAGGCTTATTCAGCTCAGAATGGCTTAATACTGCATTATCGACCAGGACAAGACAGACTAAGAATTCAGCCACACGCACATGAAAGTTGCTTAATTTCTATTATAATAAACAAGCATAATGATTGAAACCCATAATTTCCTGTCGGGAGAGCCTTTCCCTCTTTTGTGCACTGTATGCAATCTTAGTGTGTGAATAAGCGGTTTTCGCAGCGATTTGAGGCTTATTCAGCTCAGAATGGCTTAATACTGCATTATCGACCAGGACAAGACAAACTAAGAACTCAGCCACACGGACATGAAAGTTGCTTAATTTCTATTATAATAAACAAGCATAATGATTGAAACCCATAATTTCCTGTCGAGAGAGCCTTTCCCTCTTTTGTGCACTGTATGCAATCTTAATGTGTGAATAAGCGGTTTTCGCAGCGATTTGAGGCTTATTCAGCTCAGAATGGCTTAATACTGCATTATCGACCAGGACAAGACAAACTAAGAACTCAGCCACACGCACATGAAAGTTGTTTACTTTACAATATTAGTAAACAAGCATTATGGTTGAAACCATAATTTCCTGTCGGGAGAGCCTTTCCCTCTTTTGTGCACTGTATGCAATCTTCGTGTGTGAATAAGCGGTTTTCGCAGCGATTTGAGGCTTATTCAGCTCAGAATGGCTTAATACTGCATTATCTGACCAGGACAAGACAAACTAAGAACTCAGCCACACGCACATGAAAGTTGCTTAATTTCTATTATAATAAACAAGCATAATGATTGAAACCCATAATTTCCTGTCGGGAGAGCCTTTCCCTCTTTTGTGCACTGTATGCAATCTTCGTGTGTGAATAAACGGTTTTCGCAGCGATTTGAGGCTTATTCAGCTCAGAATGGCTTAATACTGCATTATCTGACCAGGACAAGACAAACTAAGAATTCAGCCACACGCACATGAAAGTTGCTTAATTTCTATTATAATAAACAAGCATAATGATTGAAACCCATAATTTCCTGTCGAGAGAGCCTTTCCCTCTTTTGTGCACTGTATGCAATCTTAATGTGTGAATAAGCGGTTTTCGCAGCGATTTGAGGCTTATTCAGCTCAGAATGGCTTAATACTGCATTATCGACCAGGACAAGACAAACTAAGAACTCAGCCACACGGACATGAAAGTTGTTTACTTTACAATATTAATAAACAAGCATTATGGTTGAAACCATAATTTCCTGTCGGGAGAGCCTTTCCCTCTTTTGTGCACTGTATGCAATCTCAGAGTGTGAATAAGCGGTTTTCACGGACATGAAAGTTGCTTAATTTCTATTATAATAAACAAGCATAATGATTGAAACCCATAATTTCCTGTCGGGAGAGCCTTTCCCTCTTTTGTGCACTGTATGCAATCTCAGAGTGTGAATAAGCGGTTTTCCCAGCGTTTTGAGGCTTATTCAGCTCAGAATGGCTTAATACTGCATTATCGACCAGGACAAGACAAACTAAGAACTCAGCCACACGGACATGAAAGTTGCTTAATTTCTATTATAATAAACAAGCATAATGATTGAAACCCATAATTTCCTGTCGAGAGAGCCTTTCCCTCTTTTGTGCTCTGTATGCAATCTTAATGTGTGAATAAGCGGTTTTCGCAGCGATTTGAGGCTTATTCAGCTCAGAATGGCTTAATACTGCATTATCGACCAGGACAAGACAAACTAAGAACTCAGCCACACGGAAATGAAAGTTGTTTACTTTACAATATTAGTAAACAAGCATTATGGTTGAAACCATAATTTCCTGTCGGGAGAGCCTTTCCCTCTTTTGTGCACCGTATGCAATCTCAGAGTGTGAATAAGCGGTTTTCACGGACATGAAAGTTGCTTAATTTCTATTATAATAAACAAGCATAATGATTGAAACCCATAATTTCCTGTCGAGAGAGCCTTTCCCTCTTTTGTGCACTGTATGCAATCTTAATGTGTGAATAAGCGGTTTTCCCAGCGTTTTGAGGCTTATTCAGCTCAGAATGGCTTAATACTGCACTCTCTGACCAGGACAAGACAAACTAAGAACTCAGCCACACGGACATGAAAGTTGCTTAATTTCTATTATAATAAACAAGCATAATGATTGATACCCATAATTTCCTATCGAGAGAGCCTTTCCCTCTTTTGTGCACCGTATGCAATCTTAGTGTGTGAATAAGCGGTTTTCGCAGCGATTTGAGGCTTATTCAGCTCAGAATGGCTTAATACTGCATTATCGACCAGGACAAGACAAACTAAGAACTCAGCCACACGGAAATGAAAGTTGTTTACTTTACAATATTAGTAAACAAGCATTATGGTTGAAACCATAATTTCCTGTCGGGAGAGCCTTTCCCTCTTTTGTGCACCGTATGCAATCTCAGAGTGTGAATAAGCGGTTTTCACGGACATGAAAGTTGCTTAATTTCTATTATAATAAACAAGCATAATGATTGAAACCCATAATTTCCTGTCGAGAGAGCCTTTCCCTCTTTTGTGCACTGTATGCAACCTTAATGTATGAATAAGCGGTTTTCGCAGCGATTTGAGGCTTATTCAGCTCAGAATGGCTTAATACTGCATTATCTGACCAGGACAAGACAAACTAAGAACTCAGCCACACGGACATGAAAGTTGCTTAATTTCTATTATAATAAACAAGCATAATGATTGAAACCCATAATTTCCTGTCGGGAGAGCCTTTCCCTCTTTTGTGCACTGTATGCAATCTTAGTGTGTGAATAAGCGGTTTTCGCAGCGATTTGAGGCTTATTCAGCTCAGAATGGCTTAATACTGCATTATCGACCAGGACAAGACAAACTAAGAACTCAGCCACACGGACATGAAAGTTGTTTACTTTACAATATTAGTAAACAAGCATTATGGTTGAAACCATAATTTCCTGTCGGGAGAGCCTTTCCCTCTTTTGTGCACCGTATGCAAACTCAGAGTGTGAATAAGCGGTTTTCCCAGCGTTTTGAGGCTTATTCAGCTCAGAATGGCTTAATACTGCATTATCTGACCAGGACAAGACAAACTAAGAATTCAGCCACACGCACACGAAAGTTGCTTAATTTCTATTATAATAAACAAGCATAATGATTGAAACCCATAATTTCCTGTCGGGAGAGCCTTTCCCTCTTTTGTGCACTGTATGCAATCTTAGTGTGTGAATAAGCGGTTTTCGCAGCGATTTGAGGCTTATTCAGCTCAGAATGGCTTAATACTGCATTATCTGACCAGGACAAGACAAACTAAGAACTCAGCCACACGCACATGAAAGTTGCTTAATTTCTATTATAATAAACAAGCATAATGATTGAAACCCATAATTTCCTGTCGGGAGAGCCTTTCCCTCTTTTGTGCACTGTATGCAATCTCAGAGTGTGAATAAACGGTTTTCCCAGCGTTTTGAGGCTTATTCAGCTCAGAATGGCTTAATACTGCACTCTCTGACCAGGACAAGACAAACTAAGAACTCAGCCACACGCACATGAAAGTTGCTTAATTTCTATTATAATAAACAAGCATAATGATTGAAACCCATAATTTCCTGTCGGGAGAGCCTTTCCCTCTTTTGTGCACTGTATGCAATCTCAGAGTGTGAATAAGCGGTTTTCCCAGCGTTTTGAGGCTTATTCAGCTCAGAATGGCTTAATCCTGCACTCTCTGACCAGGACAAGACAAACTAAGAACTCAGCCACACGGACATGAAAGTTGTTTACTTTACAATATTAGTAAACAAGCATAATGATTGAAACCCATAATTTCCTGTCGGGAGAGCCTTTCCCTCTTTTGTGCACTGTATGCAATCTCAGTGTGAATAAGCGGTTTTCGAAGCGTTTTGAGGCTTATGAATTTTTTTTTCTGGCACTGAATGGCTTAACCCTTGTGCTCCCCGAGGTACTCGGTAAAGTCATTACTTAACTTGGGGGGGGAGGGGTGCTTTTTAAATCACTACCTTGCATATCAGCGATAGGAAGAGCAGCGTCCTTGGTGTTTTCTTTTTCATTTTGCCTGCGGCCACCCTTACCCCGTCGCATCCATCGGGTTTCGCTGTATTTCAAGAAACCCGCGGACCCCCCAGTCGCTGAAGTGGTGCCACTCTTGAGGATAAGTGAGCGTCGCTGGACGATGTCTCTCGTGGTCCAGCGGACCCCTCCTCCGGGGCGCTGGTGTGAGATGGCGCGGGATACCGGCCGGCTGTGGGAGCGAGGGTCAGTAGCGCGAGGGTTAAAACGCAGTGTTATGAACCTCTCTCTCACACAACAGAGGCAACAGGTGCCCCAATCAGAAATGATGGGTGTCAAACATAAAGAATGTTTATAAGCATTGGAAATTAAGAAACTCTGAAACAGTGTTGTTGAGATTTCAGTCTCTCTACTTCTGTTCAGAGTATGCACCT
This sequence comes from Lates calcarifer, assembly GCF_001640805.2. NCBI lineage: Eukaryota > Metazoa > Chordata > Actinopteri > Centropomidae > Lates > Lates calcarifer. The sequence goes on along the minus strand of NW_026117139.1, from coordinate 3,562 downwards.
TTTTGCCATTCTGAGCTGATTAAACATTAAAACGCACCATTAAACCTCGCTCTCACACAACAGAGGCAACAGGTGCCCCAATGAGAAATGATGGGTTTCAACCATAAAGAATGTTTATAAATATTGGAAATTAAAAAAACACTGAAATAGTGTTATTGAGATTTCAGTCTCTCTTCTTCTGTTCAGAGTATGCACCTTTTTGCCATTCTGAGCTGATTAAACATTAAAACGCACCATTAAACCTCGCTCTCACACAACAGAGGCAACAGGTGCCCCGATGAGAAATGATGGGTTTCAACCATAAAGAATGTTTATAAATATTGGGAATTAAGAAACGTTGACAACAGTGTTGTTGAGATTTCAGTCTCTCTACTTCTGTTCAGAGTATACAGCTATTGGCCATTCTGTCCTGATTAAACCTGAAAACGCAGCTTAAAACCACTCTCTCCACAGACAGGCATTGCTCCCAAGGCACAGAACAGGCAAAAGGTGTCCCGACAGGAAATGATGGGTTTCAAACATAAAGAATGTTTATAAATATTGGAAATTAAAAAAACACTGAAATGGAGTTATTGAGATTTCAGTCTCTCTTCTTCTGTTCACCGTTTTGCCATTCTGAGCTGATTAAGCCTTAAAACGCAGCGTTAAACATCTCTCTCACACAACCGAGGCAACAGGTGCCCCGACAGGAAATGATGGGTGTTAACCATAAAGAATGTTTATAAATATTGGAAATTAACAAAACACTGAAATAGTATTATTGAGATTTCAGTCTCTCTTCTTCTGTTCACCTTTTTGCCATTCTGAGCTGATTAAGCCTTAAAACTCAGCGTTAAAACTCTCTCTCACACAACAGAGGCAACAGGTGCCCCGACTGGAAATGATGGGTGTCAAACATAAAGAATGTTTATAAGCATTGGAAAATAAGAAACTCTGAAACAGTGTTATTGAGATTTCAGTCTCTCTAATTCTGTTCAGAGTATGCACCTTTTTGCCATTCTGTCCTGATTAAACATTAAAACGCACCATTAAACCTCGCTCTCACACAACAGAGGCAACAGGTGCCCCGATGAGAAATGATGGGTTTCAACCATAAAGAATGTTTATAAATATTGGGAATTAAGAAACGTTGACAACAGTGTTGTTGAGATTTCAGTCTCTCTACTTCTGTTCAGAGTATACAGCTATTGGCCATTCTGTCCTGATTAAACCTGAAAACGCAGCTTAAAACCACTCTCTCCACAGACAGGCATTGCTCCCAAGGCACAGAACAGGCAAAAGGTGTCCCGACAGGAAATGATGGGTTTCAAACATAAAGAATGTTTATAAATATTGGAAATTAAAAAAACACTGAAATGGAGTTATTGAGATTTCAGTCTCTCTTCTTCTGTTCACCGTTTTGCCATTCTGAGCTGATTAAGCCTTAAAACGCAGCGTTAAACATCTCTCTCACACAACCGAGGCAACAGGTGCCCCGACAGGAAATGATGGGTGTTAACCATAAAGAATGTTTATAAATATTGGAAATTAACAAAACACTGAAATAGTATTATTGAGATTTCAGTCTCTCTTCTTCTGTTCACCTTTTTGCCATTCTGAGCTGATTAAGCCTTAAAACTCAGCGTTAAAACTCTCTCTCACACAACAGAGGCAACAGGTGCCCCGACTGGAAATGATGGGTGTCAAACATAAAGAATGTTTATAAGCATTGGAAAATAAGAAACTCTGAAACAGTGTTATTGAGATTTCAGTCTCTCTAATTCTGTTCAGAGTATGCACCTTTTTGCCATTCTGTCCTGATTAAACATTAAAACGCACCATTAAACCTCGCTCTCACACAACAGAGGCAACAGGTGCCCCGATGAGAAATGATGGGTTTCAACCATAAAGAATGTTTATAAATATTGGGAATTAAGAAACGTTGACAACAGTGTTGTTGAGATTTCAGTCTCTCTACTTCTGTTCAGAGTATACAGCTATTGGCCATTCTGTCCTGATTAAACCTGAAAACGCAGCTTAAAAACCACTCTCTCCACAGACAGGCATTGCTCCCAAGGCACAGAACAGGCAAAAGGTGTCCCGACAGGAAATGATGGGTTTCAACCATAAAGAATGTTTATAAATATTGGAAATTAAACAAACACTGAAATAGTGTTATTGAGATTTCAGTCTCTCTTCTTCTGTTCACCTTTTTGCCATTCTGAGCTGATTAAGCCTTAAAACTCAGCGTTAAAACTCTCTCTCACACAACCGAGGCAACAGGTGCCCCGACTGGAAATGATGGGTGTTAACCATAAAGAATGTTTATAAATATTGGAAATTAAAAAAACACTGAAATAGTGTTATTGAGATTTCAGTCTCTCTTCTTCTGTTCACCTTTTTGCCATTCTGAGCTGATTAAGCCTTAAAACTCAGCGTTAAAACTCTCTCTCACACAACAGAGGCAACAGGTGCCCCGACTGGAAATGATGGGTGTCAAACATAAAGAATGTTTATAAGCATTGGAAAATAAGAAACTCTGAAACAGTGTTATTGAGATTTCAGTCTCTCTACTTCTGTTCAGAGTATGCACCTTTTTGCCATTCTGAGCTGATTAAACATTAAAACGCACCATTAAACCTCGCTCTCACACAACAGAGGCAACAGGTGCCCCGATGAGAAATGATGGGTTTCAACCATAAAGAATGTTTATAAATATTGGGAATTAAGAAACGTTTGACAACAGTGTTGTTGAGATTTCAGTCTCTCTACTTCTGTTCAGAGTATACAGCTATTGGCCATTCTGTCCTGATTAAACCTGAAAACGCAGCTTAAACCACTCTCTCCACAGACAGGCATTGCTCCCAAGGCACAGAACAGGCAAAAGGTGTCCCGACAGGAAATGATGGGTTTCAACCATAAAGAATGTTTATAAATATTGGAAATTAAAAAAAACACTGAAATGGAGTTATTGAGATTTCAGTCTCTCTTCTTCTGTTCACCGTTTTGCCATTCTGAGCTGATTAAGCCTTAAAAACTCAGCGTTAAACATCTCTCTCACACAACCGAGGCAACAGGTGCCCCGACAGGAAATGATGGGTGTTAACCATAAAGAATGTTTATAAATATTGGAAATTAACAAAACACTGAAATAGTGTTATTGGAGATTTCAGTCTCTCTACTTCTGTTCAGAGTATGCACCTTTTTGCCATTCTGAGCTGATTAAACATTAAAACGCACCATTAAACCTCGCTCTCACACAACAGAGGCAACAGGTGCCCCGATGAGAAATGATGGGTTTCAACCATAAAGAATGTTTATAAATATTGGAATTAAGAAACGTTGACAACAGTGTTGTTGAGATTTCAGTCTCTCTACTTCTGTTCAGAGTATACAGCTATTGCCATTCTGTCCTGATTAAACCTTAAAACTCAGCTTAAACTCTCTCCACACAACAGAGGCAACAGGTGCCCCGACTGGAAATGATGGGTGTCAAACATAAAGAATGTTTATAAGCATTGGAAATTAAAAAACTCTGAAACAGTGTTATTGAGATTTCAGTCTCTCTACTTCTGTTCAGAGT